>NC_140253.1:14271626-14304126 GCF_949987555.1 Borostomias antarcticus
ACTACCATACAGACCTCCCACTACCATACAGACCTCCCACTACCATACAGACCTCCCACTACCATACAGACCTCCCACTACCATACAGACCTCCCACTACCATACAGACCTACCACTACCATACAGACCTCCCACTACCATACAGACCTACCACTACCATACAGACCCATGCGCTCACAAGATGTTGTGCACATGACCGTTGCGCATGTTTGCACTAGGCTGGGCGAAAAAAGCCTTTAAACATTGTGCTCCCTTGGCCTGGAACACCCTCCAGAAACACCGGGTCTGCCTTCTGAATCACTTCCATTCTATATAGGAGGACACAAATGGATGTAGTATGTCCATAAGTGCATATTGTGCCGCATGCTATGCATGCAGTACACCAAAAGTACCAGGATGTCCTACTACAACCGGCCCTATTTTACAGTACACAAGCCAGAACACTTTTCTGGCTATTCTGACCCACAATCCATTGCACAATGGAAATGACGTCACATGTGCAAGTCTCCACAGTTGTGGACAAATGCTGCTCCATGGACTGAGGCGGATGTGGTGTGTCCCAATTAGATGCCTACTGTCTGCAAAGTACGTACTTTCTAGGGGGCAGCTGTAGTACGTACTGGTAGTAAAAAGTAGAAGTATGCAATTCAGAACGCAGCGTTTAAGTTCCAGAACTGATTTCATGTTTGTTTGTAAGTAACCTGCTGTAAATGTATGTTTTTATAACCTACTGTAAATGTGTTTTTATAAGCTTCTGTAAATGTGTTTTTATAACCTACTGTAAATGTGTTTTTATAACCTATTGTAAATGTATGTTTTTATAACCTACTGTAAATGTGTTTTTATAAGCTTCTGTAAATGTGTTTTTATAACCTACTGTAAATGTGTTTTTATAACCTATTGTAAATGTATGTTTTTATAACCTACTGTAAATGTGTTTTTATAACCTATTGTAAATGTATGTTTTTATAACCTATTGTAAATGTATTTTTTACCTACTGTAAATTAATGTTTTTATGCTGGACTCTGGGCCAGGTCTCTCTAGAAAAAGAAAATAAATCTAAGTAAATCTCTTTTTAAATCTCAGGTAGTTCCTTACCTGGTTAAATAAAGGTTTAATATAAATAAATAAATAAATAAATAAATAAATAAATAAATAAATAAATAAATAAATAAATAAATAAATAAATGATGATGATGAAGATGATGGTCTGCTGTAGGCGGAGGACTCGTTGCCATTGGCGATGGTGATGCTGTACGATTTCCAGGACAGGAAGTTCCAGCACTGGGAGCGATCGTCAGGGGAAGGGGAGGAGCCTCTGCAGGAAGTGAAGAAGATGGAGAGCTGTCTTCTCAGGTGTGTGTGTGTGTGTGTGTCATTCCAATGGGTTTGCATAATGATTGTTCCCAATGTTTTTGCACATAATCTACATTCTGGTTTGGTATATGTGCATGCATGTGTGTGTGCGTGTGCGTGCGTATGTGTGTGTGTATGTGCGTGTGTGTGTGTGCGTGTGTATGTGTGTGCATGTATGTGTGTGCATGTATGTGTGTGTGTGTATTTATGTATGTGTGTGTGTATGTGCGCACGTGTGTGTGTATGTATGTGTGTGTGTGTATGTATGTGTGTGTGTGTATATGTGTGTGTGTGTGTGCGTATGTGTGTGTATGTATGTGGGTGTGTGTATGTGTGTGTGTGTGTGTTTGTTTGTGTGTGTGTGTGTGTGTGTGTATGTGTGTGTGTGTGTGTGTGTGTGTATGTGTGTGTGTGTGTGTGTGTGTGTGTGTGTGTGTGTGTGTGTGTGTGTGTGTGTAGGTGTAAAACCAAGCTGGCTGCCTCTCTAGCTCGCTGCAGGGTGAAGCAGCGTCTCCTCAGTATCTCAGCGGTTCTAACTGACCAGGTCAGAACCAGACAGCGCCGAGCAAGAACCCTGCCTCTGTACGCCTGGGTCAACACGCTCCAGAGCAGGTACACACACACGCACTAGCACACACACGCACACTAGCACACACACACGCACACTAGCGCACACACACACACACACACGCACACTAGCACACACACGCACACTAGCACGCACACGCACGCACACACGCACGGGCACACTCAAACACATACACACACATACACACACACGGGCACACTCAAACACATACACACTCACATACACACACACGGGCGCACTCACACACATTGACTCCTATTCCGGCACACACACACACACACACACACACATACATACACACACACACACACACACACACACACACACACACAGTGTCCTAACCTGTGGCCCTCTCCCTGCAGCGTGGAGGCGGTGTGTGAGGTGTTGCGTGCGGAGGGTGTGTGTGAGGTGGGGTGTGTGAGTGATCTGGAAGGTTCTGCGTTCTGCAGGGACCCCCTCTGTCCCGACACGCTGCTGTTCCCCCCACAGCTCAGCCCCCTGCTCCAGGACAGCCCGCTCACCAGAGAACACACACTCTCCATACAGGTATGGGCAAGGAGGGGCGCGCGCCTCAATAGCGTGCCTACAGAAGCAGGAAGCGCAGAACCCCATTGGACCTTAAATCGGGAAAAAAAATAATATAAGTAAATAAAAATGTAAAAATACAAATAAAAGTCAGTCAAGTCGATGGTGAGGTGGTTTGTCTGTGTATGTACTGTATGCGTGTGTGTGTGTGTGTGTGTGTGTAATCCTCCCTGTCACGTTTCTCCCCAGGACAGGAGTGTGTGTCTGGCCGCGTTGGCGCTCTGCCCCCTGCTGGCCGCGCAGAGAGACGTCCTGGTGGTGGGGTCCTTCTCCGCCCTTACCGTGGCCCACATAGCTGTCCAGGCGGCTGCCTGCTCGGCCAAGGTGTTAGTGTGTGGAGGTGAACACGGCCCCGGTCAGGGGGAGGAGCTTCAGAAGGTCCTGGCGGAGATGGACATCAAGAGTTAGTCAGATTATATCAATTATTAATGATACCAGATGAAATCAATCAATTATAATTCTATGTAATTTAGTACAATAGTGCAGGATTATTCAATAGTGAGGTTCCTTAAAAATACGTAATAACAAGAACAAAGTCAGATGAATGGCCGACAGGCACGGCAATATAACATTACATTACAGTCATTTAGCAGACGCTTTTGTCCAGCGACTAACAATAATTGCATTTAACGTAGGAAAAGCCAATGTACTACTACTTGCCAGAACTCACAAGTACATCTCATTCCTAAAACAAGTGACTAAGCAAAATATAGTGCTGAAGGTAAAGTGCAAGAATAGCAAACTAAAAATAGGTGCATAAGAGGGAGGATTGTTGTAGTATTTCTTGAAGAGATGAGTTTTGAGCCTGCGGTGAAAGATGGGCAGTGACTCTGCTGTCCTGACGTCAGTGGGCAGTTCATTCCACCACTGCGAGGCCAGGACAGAGAAGAGCCGTGACCGTGTCGATCAACTGCAGGGGTCCCGGAGTGACGGGGCAAAAAAGTGTGTGTGTGTGTGTGTGTGTGTGTGTGTGTCAACAGACGTTCGGGTGCTGCCAGAGGAGTTCCGAGGGCTGGGCGAATGGGACCCCAGGGTGCAGAGGTTAAAGGTCATCCTGGTCCTGCCTCAGTGTTCTAGCTCCGCCCTCAGCAACCCCGTCGAGATCCTCCTCTCCGAACATGGAGGTATGGAGGGAGGGAGGGAGGGAGGGACAGGCGGCGGAGGGATGGATGGAGAGAGAGGGGGAGGAAGGGAGGGAGGGAGGGAGGGAGGAGAAGAACAACTAGAGATTCCCTCACTGAGAACAGAGGTATGGAGGGAGTGAACGGCAGATGTAGAGAGAAGAGGGGTAGATGGAAGGAGGAGAGAGAGCGGGGTGAGGAGAAGGGAAAGGAGGGGTAGAGGAGAGAGAGAGGGGGGGTGAGGAGAAGGGAAAGGAGGGGTAGAGGAGAGAGAAAGCCTGTTAATGGTGATTGTGAGTAATGGTGTTTGTCCTGTGGGTCAGATCGCGACCTCTTGCAGGACCTGTGTAAAGGAGAGGGCTCCGTCTGCCAGAGCAGAATACGCACCCTGACCACCAGGCAGGCCAGGGACCTCAGACACGCCCTCAGCTGTGAGTACACACACACACACCCTGACCACCAGGCAGGCCAGGGACCTCAGACACGCCCTCAGCTGTGAGTACACACACACACACCCTGACCACCAGGCAGGCCAGGGACCTCAGACACACCCTCAGCTGTGATTACACACACACTCACACACACAACACAAAACAACACACGCACACGGACTCTCACACAGACACATCCACACACAACACATGGATTCACACACATAACACATGGACTCTCTCTCTCTCTCACTCTCTCACTCTCTCTCACACACACACACACACACACACACACACACACACACACACACACACACACACACACACACACACACACACACACACACACACACACACAGTCTGGTTGTTAATCGTCCAGTTTGTTCTGACTTGAATGTAAAATCTTGTTTTTCTTTGTACTGTAGGTCCTATAATGAAATCTCTATGGGTTCAGGAGAGCTTGCTCTAACATGTTTACATCATACAGTACATCTAATAACACAGGGGCACCAAGCTACAGTCACATTCAACATGGCTAGCGTTAAGAGCAACTCAAACTCAATTCAGCCATTCATTATTTGGATTTGGATGGACTTTGGATTAAAAGCTTAAATTATGTGTGTAGGTCCTTTCACCGCCGTTTCCTATAGCGCGGAAAACCTCAGCGAAATGGCAGAAAAACTCAGGCGGACGCTGCATGGACTACTAGCTACAGGGACTACTAGCTACATGGACTACTAGCTACAGGGACTACTAGCTACAGGGACTACTAGCTACAGGGACTACTAGCTACAGGGACTACTAGCTACAGGGACTACTAGCTACATGGACTACTAGCTACAGGGACTACTAGCTACATGGACTACTAGCTACAGGGACTACTAGCTACAGGGACTACTAGCTACAGGGACTACTAGCTACAGGGACTACTAGCTACAGGGACTACTAGCTACAGGGACTACTAGCTACAGGGACTACTAGCTACAGGGACTACTAGCTACAGAGACTACTAGCTACATGGACTACTAGCTACAGGGACTACTAGCTACAGGGACTACTAGCTACAGGGACTACTAGCTACATGGACTACTAGCTACAGGGACTACTAGCTACAGAGACTACTAGCTACAGGGACTACTAGCTACAGGGACTACTAGCTACAGGGACAGGCATTTCTCAGAGAAGGTGAAAAGGCGTGAAACATCAGAGATGCATGTGGTCAGTTGCCTGACAGGACGTAGCAGTAGGCTGTGAAACCACATGAAATAGAGAGATAAAAGTAGCCTACACAACGAATACATTTACATCTAAAAGTGGGGAGTAAGTATAAAAAAAAATAAAAAAGTAGCCTAAATAGTTTTATCCATTCCACATTATCAGCCCCAGGGCCACTGGTCTTTATTCTGGATTTGCTGCATCTAAATAAAATGTCAGCCTATGTGACAACAGAATCAGATGATCGAGAGAGTCCATTTATTTCTCATTAATGTGTTGCTTTAACATCCAAAAGTGTCTTATGGGGTGAACTGATAAATGGCAGCAACCGATATTGTTGATGATCACGGTGGAATGTTCATTCATTTTTCATTCCTTGTAGAGCCAAACACTTTTATTTATTTATTTGTATTTAACCTTTATTTAACCAGATAAAAAGCATTGAGATAAAATCTATTTTACAATACTGACCTGGCCAAGAAGGCAGCAAAGTTTCACATTGAAAGACACAAGGACATATAAAATACAGAGAACAACACAACTAAATATACAAAAGGCGTAGAGCACGTGGGAACAATAAGAAATTAAGGTGTATTACTACATGAGCAGCTGGTGGTAAGGACTTCTGATAATTTCAGTTTAAAGCTGGCTAAAGGAATAAGTGCCATCAGTTTGAGGCTTGCCTGAAGGTCATTCCAAGACCAAGGACCAGAATAAAAAAGGCTCCTTTTTCCAGCCTCAGTCCGCACAGCAGGTACCTGGAACCGTATCCAGGCACTGGATCTGAGGTTGTAAGAGTCACAAACTGGTACAAAACTGGAACATATGTACCGAGGGAGCTTGCCTAGAATGGCCTTATACAATAATATAAACCAGTGCTGCATCCTGCGCATAAGTGAGGACCACCCAGTTAGGCTATACAGTGTGCAATTATGAGTCCTATAAGGTGCATTTGATATATGTCTCAGTGCAGCATGGTAGAGTGGGTCAAGTTTGGCCAAAAGAGTGGGACAGGCAAATCTATAGATGGTATCGCCGTAATCAAGCTGGGACAGGAATAAGCCAGAGACCAACCTTTTATGAGAAGATGTTGAAAAACAAGCTTTAAGTCTGTAAAGGAAGCCAAGAGTAAATTTCAGTTTCTTAGTTAGGGCTTCAATATGATGTTTAACGTTTAGATTTCTGTCCAGCCAAAAGCCCAGATATTTGTATGTGTCAACAAACTCAACAGAGACACCGTCAAGGGTGTCAATGGAGAGGCAGGAGGACACAGACTTAGGAGCAAAGAGCATCGCTTTGGTTTTCATACCGTTCAGAAGCAGCTTGGAATCAACAAGTGCATGCTGCAGTGTGATAAAATCCAATTTTAGATTGGAAACCGCAATATCCAGAGAAGGAGCACATGAGTGCACAATAGTGTCATCATGGACACTATTCAAGACAATGAATTAGCTGTCGACAAACACACCTAGAGTAGGCAATGTAAACTAAGGAACAATCCTCATCTTTCATTGCCATCTGGTTACTGGTGGTATTGCTATGTGAGCTAACCAGAAAAAAGAGAATGGTCAATGCAGTGTGACGATGTCGAGCTACTGGAGCTGATTGAGGTTAATTGACCCATTGAACAGGTCACCTTGACCATCATCCTCCTCTTGAGAGATTTGGCAGGAACCACCACTCACACACACACCACACATGGACTCACACACACACCACACATGGACTCACACACACACCACACATGGACTCACACACACACCACACATGGACTCACACACACACCACACATGGACTCACACACACACCACACATGGACTCACACACACACCACACATGGACTCACACACACACCACACATGGACTCACACACACAACACACATGGACTCACACACACACCACACAGGGACTCACACACACAACACACATGGACTCACACACACACCACACATGGACTCACACACACACCACACATGGACTCACACACACAACACACATGGACTCACACACACACCACACATGGACTCACACACACACCACACATGGACTCACACACACACCACACATGGACTCACACACACAACACACATGGACTCACACACACACCACACATGGACTCACACACACACCACACATGGACTCACACACACACCACACATGGACTCACACACACACCACACATGGACTCACACACACACACACACACCACACATGGACTCACACACACAACACACATGGACTCACACACACACCACACATGGACTCACACACACACCACACATGGACTCACACACACACCACACATGGACTCACACACACACCACACAGGGACTCACACACACACCACACATGGACTCACACACACACCACACAGGGACTCACACACACACCACACATGGACTCACACACACACCACACATGGACTCACACACACAACACACATGGACTCACACACACACCACACATGGACTCACACACACACCACACATGGACTCACACACACAACACACATGGACTCACACACACACCACACATGGACTCACACACACACCACACATGGACTCACACACACAACACACATGGACTCACACACACACCACACATGGACTCACACACACAACACACATGGACTCACACACACACCACACATGGACTCACACACACACCACACATGGACTCACACACACACCACACATGGACTCACACACACAACACACATGGACTCACACACACACCACACATGGACTCACACACACACCACACATGGACTCACACACACACCACACATGGACTCACACACACAACACACATGGACTCACACACACACCACACATGGACTCACACACACACCACACATGGACTCACACACACAACACACATGGACTCACACACACACCACACATGGACTCACACACACACCACACATGGACTCACACACACACCACACATGGACTCACACACACACCACACATGGACTCACACACGCACCACACATGGACTCACACACGCAACACACATGGACTCACACACGCAACACACATGGACTCACACACGCAACACACATGGACTCACACACACACCACACATGGACTCACACACGCAACACACATGGACTCACACACGCAACACACATGGACTCACACACGCAACACACATGGACTCACACACACACCACACATGGACTCACACACACAACACACATGGACTCACACACACACCACACATAGACTCACACACACACCACACATGGACTCACACACACACCACACATGGACTCACACACAACACAACACATGGACTCACACACACACACAACACATGGACTCACACACACACCACACATGGACTCACACACACAACACACATGGACTCACACACACAACACACATGGACTCACACACACACCACACATGGACTCACACACGCACCACACATGGACTCACACACGCAACACACATGGACTCACACACGCAACACACATGGACTCACACACACAACACACATGGACTCACACACACACCACACATGGACTCACACACACAACACACATGGACTCACACACACACCACACATAGACTCACACACACACCACACATGGACTCACACACACACCACACATGGACTCACACACAACACAACACATGGACTCACACACACACACAACACATGGACTCACACACACACACAACACATGGACTCACACACACAACACATGGACTCACACACACAACACATGGACTCACACACACAACACATGGACTCAGACACCACACATGGACTCACACACACAACACTCACACACACAACACATGGTCTCACACACACACCACACATGGACTTACACACACAACACTCACACACACCACACATGGACTCACACACACAACACACATGGACTCACACACACAACACATGGACTCACACACACAACACATGGACTCACACACACAACACATGGACTCACACACACAACACATGGACTCACACACACACCACACATGGATTACACACAACACATGGACTCACACACACAACACATGGACTCACACACACAACACTCACACACACCACACATGGACTCACACACACAACACATGGACTCACACACACAACACATGGACTCACACACACAACACATGGACTCACACACACAACACACGGACTCACACACACACCACACATGGACTCACACACACACCACACATGGACTCACACACACACCACACATGGACTCACACACACAACACTCACACACACAACACATGGACTCACGCACACACCACACATGGACTCACACACACACCACACATGGACTCACACACACAACACTCACACACACAACACATGGACTCACACACACACCACACATGGACTCACACACACACCACACATGGACTCACACACACACAACACATGGACTCACACACACACAACACATGGACTCACACACACAACGCATGGACTCACACACACAACACTCACACACACAACACTCACCCACACAACACATGGACTCACACACACAACACATGGACTCACACACACAACACATGGACTCAGACACCACACATGGACTCACACACACAACACATGGACTCACACACACAACACATGGACTCACACACACAACACATGGACTCACACACACACCACACATGGATTCACACACACAACACATGGACTCACACACACACCACACATGGACTCCTGTGTACAAAACACACAATACAAAATATAAAACAAAAGGACAAATGTACAAAGTTGTCACATGCTTAATGAAAGCAATGAAAGCATCCCGATGAGCCCTTTTTGCATCAATGTGTCCAATTTTAAAGAACAAAGATTGCTCAATAGGAACGGTACAGAATACCTGACTGTATTGTAACACACTCGTCAACAGACCAATACATCACACAGCAGAGAGGGATGACAGGTTTACGAGAACAACCATCAACCACTAGCACCCGTTAATCCTCTGTCATAACCTACAGTAGCCACACACGCACACACACACACACAAACAAATACTCACATATGCAAGCACACATGCACCCTTCCAAAATGTCATTGATCCTCCTTAAGTCTCAAGATAGCTTCCACAGATTGTGTTCCACAGCAATATTGCCATCTTATCTCTCTCTTTTGCATGCACACACACACACACACACACACACACACACACACACACGCAAAACAAAGTGCCTGAGCAACCAATATCTTTAAGGCCTGCCTATCCCTACTGCCAGACTGTGATCTTTTTCTGTCTTCCTTTGTCTCTCTCTCAGTTTCCATGGTGGAGGAGGTGATCTACTGCACACGCTCAGTGTGTCCCAAAGAGAACGAGCTGCTTGTGAACAGGGTTGTGGCGAAGGCCTCCACACATCATCCCAAACTAATTCCTTTCAGGTACACCACACGCACACGCGCACACACACACACACAGCACTTCAGTCTCCGAAAGTGTTGTAATTTCCTATTTTTAATAGCTTTGAACATAACTACATTCAAAATTAAAATGATGAAAAGAGGATTTAAAAAAAAACAAAAAAAAACGACACTCCAAATTAAAATGATGAAAAGATGATTTCAGTATTCAATCAGTGGTTTCATGGCTGCCTATCAGGAAGGCTCTCAGCCGTCCTATCGTAACCATAATGAGGAAGGTGACACGGCCAGACAGTATAATGAGCCAGGTCATTAATCACAGCGCAGTGGCTAGCCTCATCCTAGACGTCATTATGCTGCATATCGGCTAACTGCGTTCCAGATACCATAGAGCATATTAATTCCCTTTAAACAGAAGACTGGCTAACTGTCTTTAGCATGTCTCTCTCTCTTTTAGTGTTGATATGAAATAGGTTGATATGGAGTAGTTGTGTAGGCCAAAGCTATGTAGCCTTAAGTTGTAGCATCGTTAGCATGTAGCACAGGCCTAACATTGAATCATGTAGTAATCACTGAGCCTGTCACTATGCATGTAGCATAAGGGCTAACTGTTGGCTAGGCTGAGTAACACTAGACTGTAGGCTGAGCTACATTACATTCTGTGCTAATGCTACGGCTAACAGGATAGTGATTAAACTTGCACTGGCCTGCGCCGTGGGGCTTAGCTGATGGGCTGGTGTTGAAGATGACAACGATAATGGTTTAATGGTGAGTGGAGAGGCCTGAGAAAGACCCCAGAGCGCGCACGCACACACACACACACATGCACACAAACGCGCACGCACGCGCGCACACACGCGCACACACACGCACACAATAATTGAACATGGTTGGAATGGTGAAAGGAGAACTTCGATCACCACCTTCCCAAGACAGAGTGTGTGTGTGTGTGTGTGTGTGTGTGTGTGTGTGTGAGAGAGAGAGAGAGTGAGAGCCGGAGAGATCCCCTCTGTCATGGGCCGGTAACCAGCCTGATGAAATGGCCATGGTTGCCGTGGGGACAGTAGTTTATCCCGGATTCGGGGGAAGCGGAGTGGGAAAGAGAGGAGAGGAGGGGAGGAGAGAGAGTGGGAGAAGAGAGAGGAGAAGAGAGAGGAGTAGAAGAGAGGAGAGAAGACAAGAGAAAAGAGAGGAAGAGGAGGAGAAGAAGGGAAGAGAGTAGAGGAGAGAGGATGATTTCAAAGAAGCAGTTTCACGCCTGCTGCGTTGTCATTAAACCGTCTCTCACTCCACCAAGCCCACACTCCTCCTCTCAATTCTGTTCTCTCCCTCATACCCATCACTACACCCCAGCTTCTCTCTCTACCCTCCCGTCTCTCTCTACCCTCCCGTCTCTCTCTCTACCCTCCCGTCTCTCTCTACCCTCCCGTCTCTCTCTACCCTCCCGTCTCTCTCTACCCTCCCGTCTCCCTCTACCCTCCCGTCTCTCTCTCTACCCTCCTGTCTCTCTCTCTACCCTCCTGTCTCTCTCTACCCTCCCGTCTCTCTCTCTACCCTCCTGTCTCTCTCTACCCTCCTGTCTCTCCCTACCCTCCCGTCTCTCTCTCTACCCTCCCGTCTCTCTCTCTACCCTCCCGTCTCTCTCTCTCTACCCTCCTGTCTCTCTCTCTACCCTCCTGTCTCTCTCTCTACCCTCCCGTTTCTCTCTACCCTCCCGTCTCTCTCTACCCTCCCGTCTCTCTCTACCCTCCCGTCTCTCTCTCTACCCTCCCGTCTCTCTCTACCCTCCCGTCTCTCTCTACCCTCCTGTCTCTCTCTCTACCCTCCTCTCTCTCTACCCTCCCGTCTCTCTCTCTACCCTCCTGTCTCTCTCTCTACCCTCCTGTCTCTCTCTACCCTCCCGTCTCTCTCTCTCTACCCTCCTGTCTCTCTCTACCCTCCCGTCTCTCTCTACCCTCCCGTCTCTCTCTCTCTACCCTCCCGTCTCTCTCTCTACCCTCCCGTCTCTCTCTATACCCTCCCGTCTCTCTCTATACCCTCCCGTCTCTCTCTCTACCCTTGACGTGATTAAGGACGCCTTTGATCTTGTTACTATCTTCAAATGGTCTTTGTTCAATAGTTGAGTAAGTTGAAGTCAAATCAAAAAGGCACTGGTAATCGAAACTTAATGCAATGGCTTTATTTGTATGTACAGTAACAGACAATTAAAACCGGTAAAGCTCTCGAGAGATACTACCCCGGACTGATACTTCACGGGGTCTTATATAGACCCCGTATCTGATGTGAGAACACCTGCTTTCTCACACAGTGTTGTTTCTTAGCCTGATCTGTTATCTACTGGCCAATTACTGAGCAGTGTTGTTTTTTAGCCTGATCCGTTATCTACTGGCCAATTACTGATCACGGTTACTGTTACTTTGCTCACAGCTGCGTTCCCACGGAGCAACTGCTCTCCCCCTCCCTTACAGATCTGGCCTACTGTTTTGTCAGACTGAGCTAGCCGGGCCTAAAACTGACTTTTTAAGAATAGACACATAATATAATCTGGATTAGAACAAAGGTTCGAGCTTAGTTAGGCAAATTAATACACGACATTTCCCCCCTTTGTGACTATAGAGTCACAGATCAATATTCATACAACAGAATGATTAAAAACATAATAAAAAGTTAAGTATAAGAGTTACCAAACTAGAGGCCAGATAAAACTTCATTCACAATGATTCATATTGGCTAAAAACAATCACATAGTAATAGTATTGGCCTCAAAATATCAAAGATACAAACTAATATGATATAGCTTACTTTTAGATGCTCATCAGTTACTTTGTAGGCAAAAAATGGTTTATTCTAGCACGCCTTCTGGCCACACTTAATGCCATTAGGCAGATTAATGATCCTCCATTGCCCAAAAACAATCACTCCTTACCATCAAGCGTTTCACTGACAGAGCCGCGCGGGTTTGATTCCTAAGAACCCACCATTGCCCGGAAACCCCAGACAGCTACGGCAACCTTTCAGCGAGAAGCCTCATAAACCACAAAGTAACTGAAGTTCCAGTGCTTACATTGTACCCTCCAGTGTGAATATAAGATTTAAACAGTGTAATACCAAACAGCCTTAACGGCAATCACAGTACGCTCTTAATGCATGTCATGTATTATAGTAGGCACAACATCATTGGCAGTGTTTTACTTAATGATTGACAAACTTATTGTAAACAACTTAAAAACATTGTGCACTAAAATTGACTCATGTGTGGTGGTGGAACTGCCACGCTATAATACACATTGAATACTGAAGTGGGGTGTAGTGAGGTTACATGAATATAGTCCCACAATTACCCATTACTGGGTGATGCTTTTCAGATTGGGCCGACTTTGCCCTTCAGCCGACCATCTCTCGTCTGGATGACCCGCTTGAGTGACTGGACGTCCCCCTTGAGTGACTGAAAGTCCCCCTTCATTGACTGAAAGTCCCCCTTCATTGACTGAAAGCCCCCCTCCATTGACTGAAAGCTCCCCTTCATTGACTGAAAGCCCCCCTCGACCCCCTTCACCGTGGTGATGAGCTCTTTGAGGACTTCAATCACTTTGTACGTCTCTCTGGCTGGCTGCGCTCGATACTTTTGACGTGCCTTCGCTCGGCCACGCATATAACGCACCTTTTTCTTGCCTGCTTCACCAGGGATCCTCCTAGTGAACTCGACGAACCTGGATTTTGGCAACTCGGCCAAGGCCTCTCTGACTTCCCAGGTGTCGGGAAAGTCATCCATATCCACTTCCCCCTCTGACATAAGTGCTGTGTGCACCCCATACTCAGATTCGTCATCTGTGTCAGAGTGGTGTGGAGTTGTGGGAACTGGTGAAGTGACGGGGCTTGTGGGGCTCCAGATGGGAGAGGGAGGGGTCTGAGGTGGCGCTGGGGTCTCAGATGGCGCTGGGGTCTCAGATGGCGCTGGGGTCTCAGATGGCGCTGGGGTCTCAGATGGCGCTGGGGTCTTCCTGAAGTTTCCCCCCCCTCTTCCCTGCAGTGCAGTGTAGTTACGATCTCTCTGTTGAGTTGAACCGCCCCCAGCGGTCGGGACCTCCGCAGTCAGCAGTTGGTACAGGATGGACTCCGTCTCTCTTTGGCCCAGACGGGACGGGTAAGGGGCCATCCTTGATGGACCTGGTGCAGATCTCGGGCTGGTTGAACCGGTGCCACCAGCGCTCCATGTGGTTCTCCCTGTAACGGTGTAGGACTGCCTACCATACACTGCTTCTATCTGGACTGGGGG
Source organism: Borostomias antarcticus (assembly GCF_949987555.1). Taxonomy (NCBI): domain Eukaryota; kingdom Metazoa; phylum Chordata; class Actinopteri; order Stomiiformes; family Stomiidae; genus Borostomias; species Borostomias antarcticus. The sequence goes on from NC_140253.1 coordinate 14,286,587, forward strand.
CGTTATACCAGGACCGACAGGTGCTGGTGTGTGTGGCAAGAATTCTCCCTGAACTGGGGTAAACCGACCCGTAGAACCCTGAGCTCGGGCTCGGGTTTGGTAATAGCTATTCTGACTCATGTCTGGCAGATATTGGCCTATACTAGGAAATGTGGGGATTGGCCAGAACTGCGGATCTTCCTGGGGAGCAAAGCTAGATGTAGAAGTGGGGTATTCTATTTTGCGCACTGGCGGCAGGTTGCGGTAGACAGCCGGTGTCAAGGATACAGTTTGGGGCCTGATCGGACTGATATCTATCTGGGGTGCTGGTAGGGGTTGGGTCTGCATGGCCTGGGACTGGACCGGCTGGCCAAAGGGCTGCTGGGGTAGGCCAACGTTGTCCCTCCAGTAGTTTCCCTGGTCCATGATTTTCTATCAAACAATTACTCAGAGTTAGATTTGCAGTCATTGGTCATACACAGAGATATCCATCATTTTGACCCATTAATCTAAGCCCACCATTGGTCGAGCTCTTCCATATTGGAATACAAATGGTCACACTCTTGTGGTTGGACTATAGCATCGTCTGATTGTAAGATTGACATTTGATCTATTTGGCTTTCTTCCTCCAACCTAACTCTGCGCTGTTGGACCTGTACCATAAATTGACCAATGGTTATTTTTGATACCTGTTTTAACGCTAGGCTAGCAACAGGCACTACGCAACATGCTGTTATTAATATAATCAAAAGGATACAGGCTACCACTATCCCTACACCCCTCAGGACCTTGCTCCATGACAGGTTTTTAAGCCAATCCCACCATTGTTCAGTTTTGGTGTTCCAGTTAGAATTAATCACATGTTCATCGCGTAGTAGTTTGAGTTTGGACAAAGCCGTTGTAAGGTTCCCTCCTTCTCCAGTGTGCATAGGTATTACTGAACAGCATTCTTCACCTATTTGTTGGCATACTCCCTGATCTTCGGCTAGGAGTGTTTCAATTACAAACCTATTTTGCAGAGCCATAAGAGATACAGCATGCAGTTGTTCTCTCACACCCTCAAGCGCGCGTATGGTGTAATTAATAAACCGCTGTTGGTTGTACCACATGTAATTGATCCACCTACTGTTACGAGCGAGGTACTGCGCGTTAATTATTTGTCCGTAAAACGGTACTGACCCTGCGATTTGCCCTGAAATTATCCAGGACTCGCTTATGGCTTTATGGTCATCGGGCGCACCAAACGGTTCTTGATTCCATGCTATGTAAACCTTATCATCTGTTTTCCATTTTTGGCCAATGTCTCTCTTTTTCCTATCTCCTGATAATGTTGATGGGGCTAAAACTGTTATTTTCCCTGTTAGCATTGTGGGTGCACAGATCCCTTCCCAGCTGTTTGGAAGGTGAGTGCGAATTTGCTCATCTTTTTCACATATCCAAAACATGTCCCCTATTGGGACGGTTCCCCCAGAATAATCTGGAATTGTGTATTGTGAGATTTGCGTCTCCTCTAGCTGATAGATAATCCTCTTTCCATTTACTACTAGTTGTTGACATTGGAAATTTGCCTTCTTTGTGGTATTACATAGTTTGAGGTACTCTGTTTTGTTTCCGTTTCCACTTTTGTCGCTTGGGTACCATGTTATGTTTCTACACTGCACTAGACCCTTTCGGTCGGTTAGTTTTGGAGTTGTACGTGTGACCGTTTGTCGCAGCTTTTCTCCTCTCACTATACAGAAAGGAAATACTAGGTCCGGTGGAATTCTCACTACCGGAGGTAGAGGGTATTCTTCTTTTGACGCGGCGGATATATTTAATCTAACCGGACATACTTGTGTATCTTGGCTCCAACCGACGGTCTTTTGATTGTGGCGTCCTGCCAAAAACATGGCACATGGTGCAAAGCAATGTTCGATTTTTGGACATTCTCCTATTTGACTTCCTGGAATTGGTCTTAAACTAGGCAACCTTTTAGCATTATAGCATGCCACACATGTTTCATTACTCACTTGTCTGGCAGAGAAGTTTAGCCACTGGTAGAACATATTTGAGCCCCATTGTGTTGTTTTCACCCTGTTGATGGTGACAGCCCTACCCCCTGACACATCCCTTCTCTGCCTGTAAGTCCCAGTAAGCTTGACTACTCTCTTAGCTTTTGCCAGCATCATGATTCTCCCATTGAGTGTGTCCTCACAGTGTGCTGGCAGGCGGCAGATGACCGTAATGGTTATTGACCCTGTTGTGGGGCATTTGTCTCCTATTGCCCAGCTATAGATTCTGGTTTTCTCTGAGGTTACAGTCAGTGCCAGATGTCTTGGGACAACTTTCGTGTATGTCAGATTTGTCTTTTTCCCCATGACAATTTCCCCTTGATCTGCAGCCAATACCCCTGTGGCCAGAGCACATTTTGCCAATGTCTCTTTTTCTTCCTTGGTGTATGTGTGGTTTAGGAATCTGTCAGGCATGGTTTTTTTGGTGGATTCCTGGGATGGCCTGCTGCTCTGAGGGGGGTCAACATAGTGCATTCTGTATGCCAGTATCATTAAGCATATTGCTGATATTAACATAAAGAGGCTACCCCCCAATACCCACAGGTCAACCTCATCCTGCTTTCCCTTTCTCATCCCCTGCCTGTTCTGTTTCTTCCCTGGCCTAGGTTTCGACATTATTTTTAACTCTATTTTAAGTGTCTGTTGTTCATTGTCTTTCTGGTCCACTGCTAGTGGATCGACTGCTGGTGGCGCTGTTGGTTGAAGTGCTTCCAGTTGAAGCGCTCCCTTTTTCTCCTCGTCCGGCCAGTCTTTGAGATCGCCTGACTCCCTGAGGGGAGGCCTCGCCTTCCCCGTCCCGGTGTTGTTCATGCTCCTGCGGGGCGGTGTCACCTGCCCCTTTCAACCCCGGAACTGTTGCTCTTCTTCTAAAGGCTTCCTGTGTCCTTTCAGGATCTTCTGCTCTGCAGCAATGATTTAGGTGGAACCAAAACTTCTTACCGTCAACTTTTACGGCTGTTCTGGTGGCTAGTCGGACTTTGAATGGTCCGTCTCGTCTGGGCTCGTTCCACTTTCTTTTGAACACCTTCACGTATACCCAGTCTCCTGGAGAGATTTTCTGCAGTTCCTCAGCGATCTCCGCCTCTCTCTCCTCTGTGGCTCCTTTCACCTGTTGGAATACAGCTTTATGGATTTGGGTTAGCTGCTGTAGGTAGCTTTTCAGCTCCCTTTCCAATTTTTCAAGAGAGGGCCCATCGATGGGGCCCCTCGTGTGCGGCACTGGCATGGGTCGACCCGTTAGCATTTCATGCGGGGTTAAGTGTGTTATTCGGTTAGTACTTGATCTCATACTCATTAGTGCTATTGGTAAAGCTTGCAACCAGTTCAGCTGGCTGTCTTGCATAATTTTTGCTATCTTTGCTTTCAGCGTGCCATTCGCACGTTCTACACTACCTTGGCTCTGTGGGTGATATACGCACCCATATCTCTGCCTGATTCCCAGCATCCTGAAAGCTATTCTGGCTATATCTGCCACAAAGGCTGAACCGTTGTCTGAACTTAATGTGTCCGGGATGCCAAACCTGGGGAATACTTCTTTACACAAAAATTTTGCCACTGATCGTGCATCTTCTCCAGCTGTTGGAACTGCTTCTATCCACCTACTAAATCTGCAAACTACTACAAGAATGTATCTCATTTTCTGTATTCGCATTGTCATGTCTACGTAATCAATCATTAAGTGCCGAAAAGGTCCATCCGGAACTGGAATATGTGCTATTGGGGCTGAAAAAGTTTTTCTAACATTTAATCTTGCACAGACGTCACATTGTGCTAAAGTTCTGTCTACCGTGGCCGCTAAATACGGTGACCACCAGTTCTCTTGTAGACATCTAATCACTTCCCCCCTTGCGCAATGGCTAATGCCATGCGCATTTCTAATAGCAAACCCAAGTAACGAGATAGGCAGCACAAAATGCCCCTGATGACTGCGCCATAGTCCTTGTAGAGGACCAGGTGAGGCTTTGTATGAAGCCCCTCTTTTGGCCCATATAGATTTCTCCTGAGGAGAAGCCCTACCTTGTGCTAATATAAGAGACGGAATGGTTACAAGTGGTTCTATGTCTTCCGCCAAGATTACAGGCCCCATCGTGATACCACTACCTGTTGCGGCTTGCCTGGCTGCTTCATCAGCCTTGTTATTGCCAATAGCAATGATTGAATTTGTTTTTTGATGTGCTGGGCATTTAACAATAGCTAACGCGGTGGGTAAAAGCATGGCTTCTAACAACTGTGAAATGGCATCTCCGTGAATGATGGGAGTACCGTCAGCTCTTTGAAAACCTCTCTGTTTCCATATGTTGCCGTAAATATGACAGACTCCGTACGCATAGGCTGAGTCCGTATATACGTTTAATCTTTTACCAGCAGCTAGTTTACATGCGACAGTCAGTGCCTTAATCTCTGCCAGTTGTGCAGAACATGGTTGTGCTATGTGTAAGCTCTGAATGTCTCTGAATGATTTACCATCATCTTCTAATTGAACCACACCATAACCGGCGTGATTTCCAGTAGCATCACGGAAACATGAACCATCTACAAACAAAGTAAGATCAGCTGGGATCGGTGTGTTATGTAAATCATCTCGGGCACGCATAAATGTGTTTGTTGCTAAAATGCAGTCATGTGGCGTACCATCTGTCGGCAGTACCATTCTGGTGGCCGGATTCACTGTACTACATCGCTGAATTGTCAGTTCTGGTGCAGAAAGTATTACCTCATACCCGGTGCGTCTGGCATGTGTCAGTACGAATCGTTGGCTAGTGAGTAAAGCATGTAGCTGGTGGGAGGTGTATAAAATCACTGGATGTCCCATAGTAACAGAGGAAGCTTTCTGAAACGCAAACGAGGCTACCGCTAACCCTTGATAACATGGAGGTAATCCGGCCTCAACATTATCTAATTTAGTACTATAGTATGCTATGGGCTGCTTCCCTATCGGGGTGTCCTGCATTAACACGGCATTAGCATATCCTGCTCTTTCAGCTACATACAAATGAAAAGGTTTAGAGTATACTGGGTTTCCCAAGGCTGGTGCAGATTTTAGGTCACCTTTTAGGGCCATGAACGCCCCTTCAGCTTCTTCTGTCCACTGTAACTGACTTTTTTGGTCCTGTTGACCAGCAGCACGTATAAGAGCACGAAGTGGAGCTGTTTTAAATGCATAATCACAAATCCAGGGTCGACTGTATCCAGCCATCCCCAGAAAAGACAACAGGTGCCCTACTGTCTGTGGTTTGGGAGTTTTTATTATGGCCTCTATCTGGGATTTAGCTATGTGTCTCTTGTCACCACACAATTGTCTTCCTAGATACTCTACACTAGGTTGACAAAACTGTAACTTATCCTTACTAACTTTATGCCCTCCTTCAGCTAGTCGTGTCAGTATTGTTATAGAGTCCCTTTCACACTGTTCTTTAGTATCACTGCAGATCAGTAGATCATCTACATACTGTAATAGTGTACTTGATACATGCAGATCCTGTAAGTCTTGTGCTAACACTCTGTTAAACGCTGATGGGGAATCTGCGAATCCTTGAGGAAGTCGTGTATAGGTGAACTGCGAATTTCGATAGGTGAATGCAAATAAATGTTGCGAATCTTTATGTATTGGGACACTGAAAAATGCAGAACATAAGTCTATGACTGTGTACCATTTTGTGTTCGGTGGGATGTTTGATAATAGTGTGTGCGGGTCAGGGACAACGGGTCTGGGAACCTCCACAACTGAGTTGACAGCTCGCAAATCATGCACCAATCGGTAATCGTTTGAATGTGGCTTCTTTATTGGAAAGATGGGTGTATTACAGGCGCTTCTTGTTTTTATTAGTACGCCTGCATTCACCAGACCTTCTATTATAGGGCCTATACCCTCCGTGGCATGTTGTTTAAGAGGATATTGTCTTTGGTATGGCAAACGTGCTCCCTCTTTTACCTTGATTAGTATGGGTTGTGCAGATTTTACTAATCCTACGTCTGTTTTGTGTTTGGACCATAAACATTGGGGCACCTGGGCCAAAAGACCCTCCTGTTCTACAGTTAACATCTGATGCACGGGCGCCTTAACTGTAACGAGAACTCGTTCTGCTGTTCCTACGTCATATATTTTTGAAGATATTCTTAAATACTGTGCATCTGGGGATACATGGATATACTTGTTGCCGGTTTTCTCCCACTCCGGTATCTGCATGGCTGTTCTAACCATAGGGCCTAGCTCATGGGACTGATATCCCTCAGATACCATTAAGGTGACGTGTGGGGTGGAGTTATTCACCTGAAACCATTCTTGTAATTCTGGTGGAAGTGTAACTCCTGCTGCTGCCCCCTGGGGTCCTATATAAATGTCATTGCTAATTAGTGAATACTGCTGTTTGTTAATCATTTCCTGAAAACACCTATCATAGTCAAACTCTGCAGGAGTTAGTTCAGTGAGATATTGAAGTGTACAGTGCAGGGGCAGTTCTGGGCTTTTAGCTTGCCCTACCTTGGTGCGTATCCACGGTTCCCATTCTATCCACCGCTGTTTCAGTGCTGATTCCTGTGGGGTAAGTTTTACCCAATAAACTACTGGGTGTTTGTCTTTGTGTATGATTACGCGACCCTGTACAACTCTACCGGGCCTGTATTTGTAATCGTGACCTGTTGTCAAAGTCATCATTTGTGTGAGTGGTTCTTCGGGGAAGGTAATACTTAGTCCATCTTCTGTACATGTGATGTTTGCCCCTAGAGGGCACAAAATGTCTCTTCCTAACAGATTGACGGGTGATTGAGCAGCATATAGTATGGGTGCCACAACTTCTTTATCGGCTATGAGCATCGTGATTGGCTTGGTGAGGGGTACAACTTGTGTCTTCCCAGAGAAACCTACTGTTCTTATTGATGAGCTAGAAAGGGGCAATTTACATCCGTCACTTCCAATACACGAATATGTTGCCCCTGTATCGATCATGAATGTGTGGTGTTTACCAAGTATTGTTACTGGTATATTGGGCTCGTCATGCGGTTTTAACGAGATAATTGGTGTCATGGTGTTCCCCTCCGGTTTCTCTAGGCACCCCTAATCCCAGTCTGCCGCAGGGCCTAACCATGGATTTGCTGGGCAATTTCTTCTGAAATGGCCCATTTCCCCACACTGCCAGCATTCTCTTGACGGTCTTTGGGGTTCTTCTGCCATATTTGGTGTTGACTGCGGGCGTCTGGTTTGTTGTTGACGCTGTTCACCTTGTTGCTCTTCTGCCTGTGGATTTTGCTGTTGTCTTTGGGGGGCATAGTTCCGTTGGCCGTACCGTTGCTGTTGGCCTCCTCTCCATCCTCCGCGTCCTCGCTGCATTGGCCTGCCTCGGCCTCCCAGATCCTCGCGACGGTATTCTGCTGCTGGGTTGACATGCACGTGGATGGGAGGATATGCAGATTGAGTTGTGGGTGGACAGCGTGGCATCGTCTGAGTGGGGGGTCCTGGACCTAGTTGTGGTTGGGTTAGAACTTGGGATATGACTGGGGCCTGAGTGAGGGTTTCTTCAGTTTCCGCCATCAGTGGGGTCTGAGCCTTTGCTTTTTCTTTCTTTTGTTTCTGAGTTAGCTCTCCCAGTTGCAGTGCTGTGAGTTTGTTGGCCAACACTTTGCTCAGCTCTTCTACATCTTGCTTTTCTTTTCTGTACATGTCCACATGATGGACGATGTGTTCTGAGAATAGTGGCCACTCCATCTTTGCCAATCCTACTACTCCATCCAATTTCCTCTGTACTTCGCCTGGCATGGCCTTTTTAACCATCAGTTTGAATAGGCTCTGACAGGTGCTGTTAGCGTTCCAAGCACTCCCTGTCTCGTCAAGCCATTTTCGTTGGAAGTCATGTAGGAACTTGGTTGGACATTCGCCATCTTTCAGCTTCTCTCCTTCGAGCTTGGTTGGATCCATCTTCTCTGGATATTTCTTTCTGAGCTCTGCCCATACCACGGTGCGATGTCCTCCGAACCCCACTCCGTTGTAGGTGACTCCGGCCATTACTCCTGGTAGTTGGGCTCCTTCGAAGATCTCGTCCGTGGTTTGTTTTCCAGCCACGTTCATCAGTAATGCCTTAATGTCCCCCAGGGCCAAAGTTACTCCTGCTGTACTTTCTTCTAACGCTGTTATCCATTTATTTGCCCCTTCCGTGACGTTCGGTAGTCGTGCGACCAGACCTATCAGATCCATGAATCCCCATGGTACGTATGCAGGAGCCTGTCCGGGTCCTTTGATTACTAGTGGGCAAATTCTCTCAGTCGACCACTGTGTTTCGATTTGCGGGTCACTCTCTCCCCTTCTTATGAGCCGTAGTCCTGGGTTTCTCTCCCAGCTTGAACTCCTAGTTCCTTCCGTTCTCCTACTCCGGGGCTTGGGTGCTCTCTGACGTTCTTCCTCTTCAGAGTCGAACTGTGGCTGTTCTGTTGGGCGCAATGGCTTCATGATGCCTGTCAGGCTTACTTCCATTTCTCCACGATGGTCGGGATGCTTCTCTTTTCCTGAACGAGGTCTGTGGAAGCTTGTGGTCGGGGGTGACGGTGTGAACAGTTCTTCCAACTCGTCACAATTCCTTTCAGCTACTTGTATTCTTCTTGCGTTATCTAAAAGGAGTTCTTGTACCTTGTTTATGTTGATCGTCTGTCTGTCTTTTGCTGGTATCCCCGTTGAGCTCTCCGGGTATAGGGCATCTCGATCTTCCTGTTGACTTGATGGTGGTATGTGGTTTACCTCATCTTGGTCATTTCGTCTTTGTCCAGTGGGGGTCGTGTTTGGCGGACCGGGCCCCAGACTGCTTTCTGGACGTAGAGACTCCCTCCTTCTTTCTCTCGGGTGTTGTTGCTGTTCTTCTTCTTGTAGCAATCTATACAACCGTCTATCTTCTTCCTCCTCGGGTCTTTCTCTCTCAGTTCTTTGGTGGGTGGATGCAGCCGCTGTCGTTGGTTCTGCTGGAGCAGGCGCAGGTTCTCTTATTGTCAGGGTGAAGTCCCCTTTGATTGCACAATTCAATTCTTCTCTGGCCTTGTCTTCTCCCGCTGGTATCACTGGATAGAGCCCTGCTCTGAATGGGTTTGGGCGGCCGAATGGGTTCAGTCTGCCTGGATACGGGGGAGGGTCGATGTACGCTGTGGGAGCCGTGGGGGTCGTGGGAGTTGTTGCTGGACTCCCTTTTTTATTATTGTCTTCTGCTTTTGGTGTGGTATTGGCTGTCATTTCTTGCTTGACTGCCTCCATCTTTTTTACTCCTCCCTCCATCCTGAACCATTGTAGCACCTCCCTTTCTTTGGATCTTTTACCTGTCCTTTTGTCACTGTTATCTTTTGCCTTGTGGTGTTTTATGTTTTGCCCCATCTCGTCACAAATCGCCACTATATAGGTACCACCTTTCGGCCACGCTGGATTTCTCGCATGCCATTTCCGCATGTATTTTAGAATTTGTTTTTTGTGTGTCGGGTGCTTTGTCACCACTAGCTCGACTGGGGTTGTTCCCTCGCCCCTGTCCTTCCCATTCACTGTTCCTTGGCTCGCCCCCATGTATCCCTGTCTCGCTTGATTAGCTAGGGATCTAGGGATTTCTGCTACTCCTGGTTCGTTTGTTCTAATTAGCACTATTATCTTTCCTACTGTTACCCCTACTTTAACCTTTGGGATCTGGTGTGGGTTGTATTCTAATTTAGTTGATCCGTCTCGCTGTGGTGTTTGCTTTATGTAAACAAACTTGCCTGTATCCCACTTGACTCGCCTGGGGGTGATTGTAATACAGATCCGTGGATCTATTGCCTCCCGGTATATTCCTCCTAATAAGAAACCTTCTGGTAACCTAAAAAATGACCTTAGAGAAACCTCGGCCTCTGATCCTGGGTTATCACACAACTGACTTAAAACTTGGTTTAAGCTTAGGGGATCCCAAAGTCCCCTCAATAACTGCCTCCAAGGTGCAGTTGGAAATTCTTCTTCTACTTGTGTTAAATTGAGAAACTTAGTTATACGCCAAAGTTTTAATCTAACATCTCTTCTGTTTGCCACACTTCGAAACCGTCTTCGTCTATGTAGGTGCGTTCTAACCAAAAATGTGTTCGTCTGCCTTTGGTTTCTGGGTCACCTTCAATGGTATGATCTGTGTTAAATATCTCGTCACCGTCTACGTTCTCATCCATAAATGTGCCTTATATCGACTTGTACTGAGATGCCACCACGCCTGGTTATTGTTCGCTCTATATGAACACAAGTGTGTGGAGGAAAAACAGGTACGTCCCTTTCTGTCTGGTAAAAGCGTGTTGTAGTTGCCAGAGTCTGTATGTTTTCGTGGATGGTGGTGTTCGTGGTTATTGATACCTCTGGATGTATACACACAATTCTCTGAGTGGTTCGGACTCTTATGAGCCTCCCTTCTGGTGAAAATACAATATACGTGATTGAACCTGTGTCGGGGCCCCTTTAAAAATGAATGAGATATCTATACTGTACGTATGTGTACGTGATTGTGTGGGTATGTGTGTGCGAGGGATGTGTGTATATAGTGTGTGTGTGTGTGTGTGTGAGAGAGATAGAGAGAGAGAATGAGTGTGTGTATGTGTTTAATGTAGTTTGTGTGTGTGTGTATGTGTGTGTGAGGGAGTGTGTGTGTGTGTGTGTGTGTGTGTGTGAGAGGAAGAGTGTGAGAGAGAGAGATTGCGTGTGTGTGTGTGTGTGTGTGTGTGTGTGTGAGGAGCGCGTGTGAGAGGAAGAGTGAAAGAGAGAGAGAGAGAGAATGAGTGGGTGTGTGTCTATGTGTTTATGGGAGAAAAATACTTGAACAATGCTTTTAACCACGCGTGTATATATTTGCAACCAGCTGACCCTTATGCTTTGCTATAGCATCAAAACCCAATCTTTTAATACAGTGTTTTACCACGATGTGCCAGCACTGTCTTATAATCTTTTAACACTACACTTATTTTATAACAGTAAGTAAATGACGTCTCTTAACGTCTCTTTTTCTACCAGCTCAGTTTAGCTCTACTGGTTCTACTGGGCCGTTCTACCAGCTCAGTTTAGCTCTACTGGGCCGTTCTACCAGCTCACTCACTTTCTTCAAAGGCTTTCTCCGCTCCCTTATTTTTTTTTTTCAAAGGCTTATCTCTTTCTGGGCCTCTGTCCAACCACCGGGCCTTATCTTAAACTTGGCGTCACTCCCAGACCCCACTCTTAATTGGTCCCTGCCACTTTAACTCTGTCTTGACCCTACCTCACTTATTATACATTAACATATAGAATGCTTATAATACTGTATATACTACAGTTTCTAAGATGCACACATTGATATCTACAGCTGTATAATACAAAAATTACCTTGAAGTAGGTCTTGAAATCATCTCATAATTATCTCACTCATGACAAGGCAATCTTTAATGATAGTTTATTTACAGAATGGCCACAAAATGCCTCCCTGGGCAGCGCGCAATCGCTTTTCACTCAGCGATTTAAAGCATTCTTTACTGCTTTCTTCTCGAGGAATCACGTGTAAATAGCCTACTCCACCGTAACCGGGAGCGCTTCTTCTCCGCAACACTTTATCAACAAAAAAAAAAAAGAGATCCCTGCTCTGAACTGCTTAGTACTAAAAATAGAAACACAACATTCCTTCTGTTACAGTTCCCTGTTTTAGGTATGGTGAGGCTAAAAACTACGCATACATTAGGTTAGGGCATGCACATTTTTCTCTCATAATTAGTCATTCATTCTTCTCCGCACCATGGTGTTTAAAGATAGACAAGACAGACATATATATCGCATTAAATGATTAACAGTGCCTGTATGGATTAGAAATTGGTAAAACTGTACTACTCTTTTAATATAATTATCTAGGTTCTTTAGAGAAAGGCGGGAGTATCTGTCACCTGGGCGTACCTGGTCGCTTCAGTCACACATATAAAATTGGCAGAATTTCAAATGGCTCTGCTTACCGTTTTAATTGAGGCGCGTTTGTGTGCTGAAGCGACGCAGGTCCCCCGGTGTCAGGTCTCGATGCCGTGTCTCTCCTGGCTGGCTCGCCACTTGACGTGATTAAGGACGCCTTTGATCTTGTTACTATCTTCAAATGGTCTTTGTTCAATAGTTGAGTAAGTTGAAGTCAAATCAAAAAGGCACTGGTAATCGAAACTTAATGCAATGGCTTTATTTGTATGTACAGTAACAGACAATTAAAACCGGTAAAGCTCTCGAGAGATACTACCCCGGACTGATACTTCACGGGGTCTTATATAGACCCCGTATCTGATGTGAGAACACCTGCTTTCTCACACAGTGTTGTTTCTTAGCCTGATCTGTTATCTACTGGCCAATTACTGAGCAGTGTTGTTTTTTAGCCTGATCCGTTATCTACTGGCCAATTACTGATCACGGTTACTGTTACTTTGCTCACAGCTGCGTTCCCACGGAGCAACTGCTCTCCCCCTCCCTTACAGATCTGGCCTACTGTTTTGTCAGACTGAGCTAGCCGGGCCTAAAACTGACTTTTTAAGAATAGACACATAATATAATCTGGATTAGAACAAAGGTTCGAGCTTAGTTAGGCAAATTAATACACGACACCCTCCTGTCTCTCTCTCTCTACCCTCCTGTCTCTCTCTCTCTACCCTCCTGTCTCTCTCTACCCTCCCGTCTCTCTCTACCCTCCCGTCTCTCTCTACCCTCCCGTCTCTCTCTCTACCCTCCCGTCTCTCTCTCTACCCTCCCGTCTCTCTCTACCCTCCCGTCTCTCTCTACCCTCCTGTCTCTCTCTCTACCCTCCCGTCTCTCTCTACCCTCCCGTCTCTCTCTCTACCCTCCCGTCTCTCTCTACCCTCCCGTCTCTCTCTACCCTCCTGTCTCTCTCTCTACCCTCCTCTCTCTCTACCCTCCCGTCTCTCTCTCTACCCTCCTGTCTCTCTCTACCCTCCCGTCTCTCTCTCTACCCTCCCGTCTCTCTCTCTACCCTCCTGTCTCTCTCTACCCTCCTGTCTCTCTCTCTCTACCCTCCTGTCTCTCTCTCTCTACCCTCCTGTCTCTCTCTCTCTACCCTCCTCTCTCTCTCTACCCTCCTCTCTCTCTCTACCCTCCTCTCTCTCTCTACCCTCCTGTCTCTCTCTCTACCCTCCTGTCTCTCTCTCTACCCTCCTGTCTCTCTCTCTACCCTCCTGTCTCTCTCTCTCTACCTTCCTGTCTCTCTCTCTACCCTCCCGTCTCTCTCTCTACCCTCCCGTCTCTCTCTACCCTCCCGTCTCTCTCTCTACCCTCCTGTCTCTCTCTACCCTCCCGTCTCTCTCTCTACCCTCCCGTCTCTCTCTCTACCCTCCCGTCTCTCTCTCTACCCTCCTGTCTCTCTCCCTACCCTCCTGTCTCTCTCTCTACCCTCCTGTCTCTCTCTCTCTACCTTCCTGTCTCTCTCTCTACCCTCCTCTCTCTCTCTACCCTCCCGTCTCTCTCTCTACCCTCCCGTCTCTCTCTCTACCCTCCCGTCTCTCTCTCTACCCTCCTGTCTCTCTCTACCCTCCCGTCTCTCTCTCTACCCTCCTGTCTCTCTCTACCCTCCTGTCTCTCTCTACCCTCCTGTCTCTCTCCCTACCCTCCTGTCTCTCTCTCTACCCTCCTGTCTCTCTCTCTCTACCTTCCTGTCTCTCTCTCTACCCTCCTGTCTCTCTCTCTACCCTCCCGTCTCTCTCTCTACCCTCCCGTCTCTCTCTCTACCCTCCCGTCTCTCTCTATACCCTCCCGTCTCTCTCTCTCTACCCTCCCGTCTCTCTACCCTCCCGTCTCTCTCTACCCTCCTGTCTCTCTCTCTACCCTCCTGTCTCTCTCTACCCTCCTGTCTCTCTCTACCCTCCTGTCTCTCTCCCTACCCTCCTGTCTCTCTCTCTACCCTCCTGTCTCTCTCTCTCTACCTTCCTGTCTCTCTCTCTACCCTCCCGTCTCTCTCTCTACCCTCCCGTCTCTCTCTCTACCCTCCCGTCTCTCTCTCTACCCTCCTGTCTCTCTCTCTACCCTCCCGTCTCTCTCTCTACCCTCCTGTCTCTCTCTACCCTCCCGTCTCTCGCTCTACCCTCCCGTCTCTCTCTCTACCCTCCCGTCTCTCTCTACCCTCCCGTCTCTCTCTCTACCCTCCCGTCTCTCTCTCTACCCTCCTGTCTCTCTCTCTACCCTCCTGTCTCTCTCTACCCTCCTGTCTCTCTCTCTCTACCTTCCCGTCTCTCTCTCTACCCTCCCGTCTCTCTCTACCCTCCCGTCTCTCTCTCTACCCTCCCGTCTCTCTCTACCCTCCTGTCTCTCTCTACCCTCCCGTCTCTCTCTCTACCCTCCTGTCTCTCTCTCTACCCTCCTGTCTCTCTCTCTACCCTCCTGTCTCTCTCTACCCTCCCGTCTCTCTCTCTACCCTCCCGTCTCTCTCTCTACCCTCCCGTCTCTCTCTATACCCTCCCGTCTCTCTCTACCCTCCCGTCTCTCTCTCTACCCTCCCGTCTCTCTCTACCCTCCCGTCTCTCTCTCTACCCTCCCGTCTCTCTCTCTACCCTCCCGTCTCTCTCTCTACCCTCCCGTCTCTCTCTCTACCCTCCCGTCTCTCTCTACCCTCCTGTCTCTCTCTCTACCCTCCCGTCTCTCTCTACCCTCCCGTCTCTCTCTCTCTACCCTCTTGTCTCTCTCTCTACCCTCCCGTCTCTCTCTACCCTCCCGTCTCTCTCTACCCTCCCGTCTCTCTCTACCCTCCCGTCTCTCTCTCTACCCTCCTGTCTCTCTCTCTTCCCTCCCGTCTCTCTCTCTACCCTCCCGTCTCTCTCTACCCTCCCGTCTCTCTCTACCCTCCCGTCTCTCTCTCTCTACCCTCTTGTCTCTCTCTCTCTCTACCCTCCCGTCTCTCTCTCTACCCTCCCGTCTCTCTCTACCCTCCTGTCTCTCTCTACCCTCCCGTCTCTCTCTACCCTCCTGTCTCTCTCTCTCTACCCTCCTGTCTCTCTCTCTACCCTCCCGTCTCTCTCTACCCTCCCGTCTCTCTCTACCCTCCTGTCTCTCTCTCTCTACCTTCCTGTCTCTCTCTCTACCCTCCCGTATCTCTCTACCCTCCTGTCTCTCTCTCTACCCTCCTGTCTCTCTCTCTACTCTCCCGTCTCTCTCTACCCTCCCGTCTCTCTCTACCCTCCTGTCTCTCTCTACCCTCCCGTCTCTCTCTCTACCCTCCTGTCTCTCTCTACCCTCCTGTCTCTCTCTACCCTCCTGTCTCTCTCTCTCTACCTTCCTGTCTCTCTCTCTACCCTCCCGTCTCTCTCTACCCTCCCGTCTCTCTCTCTACCCTCCCGTCTCTCTCTCTACCCTCCCGTCTCTCTCTCTACCCTCCCGTCTCTCTCTACCCTCCTGTCTCTCTCTCTACCCTCCCGTCTCTCTCTACCCTCCCGTCTCTCTCTACCCTCCCGTCTCTCTCTACCCTCCCGTCTCTCTCTCTCTACCCTCTTGTCTCTCTCTCTCTCTACCCTCCCGTCTCTCTCTCTTCCCTCCCGTCTCTCTCTACCCTCCTGTCTCTCTCTACCCTCCTGTCTCTCTCTCTCTACCCTCCTGTCTCTCTCTCTACCCTCCTGTCTCTCTCTCTACTCTCCCGTCTCTCTCTACCCTCCCGTCTCTCTCTACCCTCCTGTCTCTCTCTCTACCCTCCCGTCTCTCTCTACCCTCCCGTCTCTCTCTACCCTCCCGTCTCTCTCTACCCTCCTGTCTCTCTCTCTCTACCTTCCTGTCTCTCTCTCTACCCTCCCGTCTCTCTCTACCCTCCTGTCTCTCTCTCTACCCTCCTGTCTCTCTCTCTACTCTCCCGTCTCTCTCTACCTTCCTGTCTCTCTCTCTACCCTCCCGTCTCTCTCTACCCTCCCGTCTCTCTCTCTACCCTCCCGTCTCTCTCTCTACCCTCCCGTCTCTCTCTCTACCCTCCCGTCTCTCTCTACCCTCCTGTCTCTCTCTCTACCCTCCCGTCTCTCTCTACCCTCCCGTCTCTCTCTACCCTCCCGTCTCTCTCTACCCTCCCGTCTCTCTCTCTCTACCCTCTTGTCTCTCTCTCTCTCTACCCTCCTGTCTCTCTCTCTCTACCTTCCTGTCTCTCTCTCTACCCTCCCGTCTCTCTCTACCCTCCTGTCTCTCTCTCTACCCTCCTGTCTCTCTCTCTACTCTCCCGTCTCTCTCTACCCTCCTGTCTCTCTCTCTACCCTCAACTGCTTTTCGTACTGTTTGAATGTGGTTTAGGCTCAATTGGCATTTGCGGGACCAACTTGTTGGTGTCCTTCCACTGGGTGAGATATAGGCTTACGAGTGAGTCTGTAAACGCTTTGCTCAACTAGAGACTGAACTTTCATTCAGATTTTGTAGCTTAAAGTGGGTGGAAACAATTAAAACCTGCATTGCCGAACGAAAGTCTTTAGGGCGTAGCTTTGTTTAGGATGTAGCTTTGTTCAGGTTTGAGCCAATCCAAAGTCTTTAGGGCGTAGCTTTGTTCAGGTTTGAGCCAATCCAAAGTGTTTAGGGCGTAGCTTTGTTCAGGTTTGAGCCAATCCAAAGTGTTTAAAGCAGTAGGCGTAGTCTTACGTTCTCGGCAGCGTTCTAGCGACTATTTCAACATAGAAAACCACAGATGTTCGAAAGGCGGAGATCTGGAATGTCTCGTTTCGCGAGACTAGGTAAGAAGTATTTGACAAGTAATTGACCCGGGTGCTGGTAGTTGGGGAACAGAGCAAGTTCTCTGGCGTGGTGGCGTCACCACCATGGTTAAGTGTTCCTACCAGTTTTGGTTCTTGGTTTCAGGTTCTAACCAGGGACCGTGCGGTTCTATTCTCTCAGGCTGAGCGGTCCGGTTCTGGCCCAAGATCCCGGACCGGAGGGGGGAGGGAACGGAACCAGAGAGAAGCTCTTCAGGGTGGAACCTTCAGAACACACTAACGGATGCTTTATAGCTCTGCTCGCCAGAGAGGTGGGACAGAGTGTCAGTTGACGTGTGTGTGTGTGATTGCTTTGGGACAGCACATTGCAGCTGTGCTGAGCCTGCAATGTTTTACTATCCGTCCGCAGGGAGGCAGAACACACACACGCACGCACGCACACACACACGCCTTATTTCCAAACTTATCTTGCCACCAAACGTGTCTAATCCTATCCTCAAATACTATGTGGAACAGCAGACCAGCCAGAACTCTTGAGACTTGTGGCTCCACTGCTCAAATATTTAACCAGCGTCTGTCTGTCCATGGTCTGCTGGACATCCCCGTCTCTCCTCTCTTCCTCCGATCCCTCTACCCTCCTCCATCCCTCCCTCCATCCCTCCCTCCCTCCATCCTCCGCTCGTAAAAACAAGCAAAATAAAACAGAGGGAAATGAGATGCTGCTCTTAGACCGCTGCAGAGAAATGGTAAAGTGTGTGTGTGTGTGTGTACACGGGCACACACACACACAATCATACACACACACACGTTCGAGGGAGGGCAAATCTGATCAGGGTGTGTAATCAGATGGTCTGGCGCTCCTAACTGGGC
>NC_140253.1:14309126-14314126 GCF_949987555.1 Borostomias antarcticus
TCTCCTCTATACCCCACCCTCTCTACCTCTCCTCTATACCCCTCCTCTATACCTCTCCTCTATACCCCTCCTCTATACCCCTCCTCTATACCCCTCCTCTATACCCCACCCTCTCTACCTCTCCTCTCTACCCCACCCTCTATACCCCTCCTCTATACCCCACCTCTATACCCCTCCTCTATACCTCTCCTCTATACCCCACCCTCTCTACCTCTCCTCTATACCCCTCCTCTATACCCCTCCTCTATACCCCTCCTCTATACCCCACCTCTATACCCCTCCTCTATACCTCTCCTCTATACCCCACCCTCTATACCCCACCCTCTATACCCCACCCTCTATACCTCTCCTCTATACCCCTCTATACCCCTCCTCTATACCTCTCTATACCTCTCCTCTATACCTCACCCTCTATACCCCTCCTCTATACCCCTCCTCTATACCTCTCCTCTATACCCCTCCTCTATACCCCACCCTCTCTACCTCTCCTCTATACCCCACCCTCTCTACCCCTCCTCTATACCCCTCCTCTATACCCCACCCTCTATACCCCTCCTCTATACCCCACCCTCTATACCCCTCCTCTATACCCCACCCTCTATACCCCTCCTCTCTACCCCACCCTCTATACCCCTCCTCTCTACCCCACCCTCTCTACCCCACCCTCTATACCCCTCCTCTATACCCCACCCTCTATACCCCACCCTCTATACCCCTCCTCTATACCCCTCCTCTCTACCCCACCCTCTATACCCCACCCTCTATACCCCACCCTCTATACCCCTCCTCTATACCCCACCCTCTATACCCCACCCTCTATACCTCTCCTCTATACCTCTCTATACCTCTCCTCTATACCCCACCCTCTATACCCCACCCTCTATACCCCACCCTCTATACCTCTCCTCTATACCCCTCCTCTATACCCCTCCTCTATACCCCACCCTCTATACCCCATAATATGGATACAGTAAGGTTATAAACAAGTGCAGGTACAGGGAATGAATGGTGTTGTAGTTGGGCTCAATGCAAAGGCTCTAATAGTATCTGATGTGTCTCACCTGTAAGTCACCATTGGTCTCCTCCACTGTCTCTCACTCTACTCCCCGCCCCCCCCCTCCCTCTCTCTCTCCTCTCCTCCTCCCTCGTTCTCTCTCTCTCTCAGGCGGGCCCTAAGAAGGTGGAGACGGTCCAGGACGTGTTGGCGAGGGCGGCGGCTAAGGGCCTGCTGGGCGGGCTCCTGGGCGAACACGCCCCCAAGAAGGGAAGAGGCGGGAGGACCATCCCCTGGGCCGCCGCTGACCAATCCCTGACCGCCTCCGTCCGGGGGGATGCCCCCGGCCCGCCGGCGACCGGGCTCCTGATTGGACGAGGTCCCGGAAGCGGCGTCAAGCCATCGTCCTTGTTGGAGGAGGAGGAGGAGGGAGGAGGCAGCGGAGAGGAGGAGGAGGACGACGAGGAAGATAAGGACTCTGAACGGGACGAACGAGTGTCGGAGGAGAAAGGGGCGGCGGTCGAGAAGGAGAAGCCAGAGCAGCAGACGGAACCCCCCGCCAGGAACGTCAAGCCCCCCAGGCCCAACCCCGCCGGACGCCGCCGCCGCTCCAGAAGCGGGACGAATAAAAGACCCGCCAGGCCCCCCCCTACCCCCCGCCGCCGCCAGGCTCCGAGAACCAGGACTAGACCTCGGCCCTCGCCGCCTGTCCCGCCCCTGAATGCCGTCCGCCCCGGCACGCCCTCCTCCTCCTCCCCCGCACGCATGCTCCCCACCCCCACCCCCGTCGTATCGCAGCACCCCGCCGCTGCGCTAAGCCCCGCCCCCAGTGCGCCCAAACACTCCGCCCTCCGGCCGCCGCCGCCTCCCCGGGGGTGGCAGAGACGAGCCCGGCCGCCGGCACGTGACGGCATGGTCGCAAGGAGGACGTACGACAACCCCACGTACGCCCGGAAACCAGGAAGTCCACGTAAGAGAGCAGTCGAGCCGGGGGGCCCCGGTAGGGTCACGGATCGGTCGGGGGGTCCGAATCCAAATAAGGGCGCGAGGAAACGGGAAGCGCCGAGGCCCACGGACCTGGTCCTGCCCTCCATCCCCTCCGGCAGCCTGGGGAGCCTGTGCTCCGCCTCCCTCCCGCCCTCGCCCTCCGGGTCCCGGCTCCGCCCCTCTCGCCCCTCCTCCTCCTCCTCTTCCTCTCATCCCTCCTTCTGCTGCCCCTCTCTGCCCTCCATCCCCTCCGTCTCCTCTGCCGCCTCTCATCCCTACCTCTCCTCCCCCTGCCCCTCCACCTCCCCCCCCTCCCCTCTCTCCGTGTCCAGAACCGGTCTGGGTCAAGACCAATCAGCCGGGTCCCCGGGACCAAGGCCCTCGGTCTGAAACACACACACACACACACACACACACAACACTCACTCGCACACCAATACAGATCAACACAGCAAGACAGACACACACACACACACACACAAACCAGGAGCCATGTTTTAATATGACGTTTAATCTCACAATAGGTTACATTGATATGGTGTACAAATCAGTGAGCAGCAAACTGAAGCTGACACATCCGTCTGTATATAGTTAAACTGTGTGTGTGTGTGTACGCGCGTGCGTGTGTGTGTGTGTCTCAATGTGTGTGCGTGTGTGTGCGTGTGTGAGTGCACAGTATGAGAGAGAGTTGGGAGTTCACCATCATCAGAGTTAAATGCACTGGACTCCCACTCTCTCTGTGCCGGGACACTGAGCAGGTTTGTTTTTCCAACCGGAACGTTCCGTTGTCATGAGTGTGTGTTACTACGACTGTTATTACGACTGTGAGTGAACCAGGGAGTGACCGAGCGCACAGGACTGACCGCCCAACCCAATACAACCAGTATACGCTGTTATAAAATAGAATAAATAAAATAAAAAATATTTCTTCAGTAAATACAGTCTTCTTTGTCTTACGTTTCCCAGGGCATGCAAGGCGTTCTTGCGTGACGTTCTCTGTCCATTTCTCGCAAGACCCCAAAAAATACAAAATAAATGCATAGATAATCGCTCGGTTAACTTCTATAAACTTGACCATGAAATGAAACCTGAACAAACTGATCCGCTCGCCCGTTCTGTCCTTTTGATATTTGCTCAGTTTTTTGTTTTGTTTTTTTCTTAAAATACAACATACATTGATATTTTACACTTTGGCCAGTTTAGTGTGGTTCAACAAAGGCATTTTTCATTAAGGAAAAATAATATAAAACTACAGACATTTAAAATGAAAAGATAGCTTATAAGGTGATAAATGCTAAATGCTGTATAGATATATACACCGCCTTGTCATGTCCATTCACATTACTACATCCTGTGACTAGAGAAGGCTTCGTGGTTGAACCGCGTCATCTCTGAGTCTCAAGACGTCTCCTAGCCCCTGTGCCCTATGCACTTGTGTACTTCTGCACACTACACACTTGAAAAGACTGGATATGTGCACAGCGGAGACAACTCCATCTGGCCTATCAGATAGCGCCGATTACCATATTGTTTCCAACCGTCCAATCCGTTCGGGGCGACGAGGGGGTGGGCGGAGTTGAGATTCAGCGACGTGTGAGAAGAACGCTGAACTCACACCAGAGCAGGCGAACCTTAGTGGCATCGAGGACTGAGTAGGAGACGAGGAAGAGGAGGGACAGTGACTGAGTAGGAGACGAGGAAGAGGAGGGACAGTCGGTGAGATCATAGCAGCTGGCTCACATACGTGTTCGACCCTCGCGTTCTCGGTCAGCGTTTCGTCGGGGGTCGACGATGGCACCGGGAACTCGTCTTCCCCCCCCCCCCCGACGCGCTTCGCTTGAGTTCAGAGTTCAGCCGCGCGACAAAGTGACAGGACAGCTCGGAAGTATAAAAACATTCATCCACGTTTCATTTGATCAATCCAACTTTTTAGCGGCCACAAAATTTACTAGCGTGCGTGCGTGTGAGTGTGTGTGTGTGTATGTGAGCTTTGCGGAGAGACTCCACAATGTTCTATGTGGTCTTCATTCTGGTGGAAGAGGCCAGATTCATCCAGCCATAGCTGTGTCCCGCGTGTCTCTCCAAGCACGGCACGTTCAGTTCTTTTCTGTCCTCCTTTTTTGGTGTGATGTTGGTGGGGAGAGACCGGCGGAGGAGGGGAGGGGTAATATTATGTCCATCCCTCTCTCCCTCCTTCCGTTATGGCTATAGTCTTGTCTTCTTTCCCTCCCGGGGCAAAACAATGCCCCGAAAGAGGAAGTCAACAGGAAGTAACAGAGACATGTTCCGGGTGAAAGGTCGCCACTCGTTTAGCTCGCCCAGACCTGACCAGTCGAAGTACGAGCACTCAGACCAGACCGGTCGATTGCAGCAGACAAGAAACACATTTTTAAAAAGCAAAGAGAAAACCAATAATGTAACGTCTCTCCCTTGGTTCGTCCATCTCGGTGTTGGAGGCAGCAGTGATGCGGTGACACACAGTCCGATAAGAAGGAGTCATGCAGGATCACGTGACTTGACAAGGACACACTAGGCGGCGACGACGGCGTAGCTGAGGGGGGTGCGTCTCAATAGTTTTAAGTGGCCGCCTTTCCTCCCCCCCTTTGGTAACACTGAGCTGGTTGAACAGAACCCATGACGATCCGGCAGACGTTTGCTCTCGCGCGTCAATTCCTAAGGAGCTAGTGCAGACGAAGAGGAGGAGACGAAGCGAGGACGCTGGGTGACAGTATTGAGACGCGTCCCCAGGTGAGTAAGGGGGTGGGGGTCACAGCTGGGTGTGTGAGCTCATGCTGGGGGTACAGAGGCGGAGACGGTTCAGAATTCAAGCAGTGACACACTTCCTTTCGTCTGTTCTCCGAGGAGCACTTCCTCTGTGGTTTCTGTTACCTGTATGTTCACTCTCCTTCGCGCTGCGATGGGAGGTGGGGATGACGAATGGTGTCTATTTACATTATTATATCAGGATATTATCGTCATGATCCTCACGGTTCTTCAGGTTGCCGGTGATAGTTTGTAA
>NC_140253.1:14324126-14545161 GCF_949987555.1 Borostomias antarcticus
CACCTAAACTTTCATCCACTCAGCCACACACACGCACACTCACACACACAAACACGCGCGCACACGTCAATCTGTCCTCCGAAAAAGTTGTTTGTGTCAAAATGCACATGATGTCAGACAGGAAAGGGAGATGAAGAAAACAGACAAGAGAGAGAGAAAGAGAGAGAGAGAGAGAAAGAGAGAGAGAGAGAAAGAGAGAGATAGAGAGAGAGAGAGAGAGAGAGAGAGAGGGAGAGAAAGAGAGAGATAGAGAGAGAGAGAGAGAGAGAGAGAGAGAGAGAGAGGGTAAAGGAAGAGAAAGGTACTCACAGAAGAGGGCTGTTCAGTATCGGCGTCAACGCTGTCTAAGCGCTCTGCTCACCCAGAGCCTTCCCTAACAGCGCTGCACACACACACACACACACACACACCCTGTCCCCTCTGCACCCACACTGAGCACTAACCAGCCCTCTTACACTCCTCCTCACCCCTCTCTCCCTCCTCCTCCTCCTCACCCCTCTCTCCCTCCTCCTCACCCCTCTCTCTCCCTCCTCCTCACCCCTCTCTCCCTCCTCCTTCTCCTCCTCCTCTCCACCCCTCTCTCCCTCCTCACCCCTCTCCCTCCCTCTGCTCCAGTGACTAACCCCCGCTCGCCCTGCTGCAGCTATGCAAGTAGAGACCCTGTCTCTGCCTATGAGAGTGTGTGTGTGTGTGTGCGCGCGCGTGTGTGCGTGTGGTCCACACAAGCAAAAAAGAGACCCCCCCCACCCCAGGCTGATAAATACACTACTCAGTCATCGTCCCCTAGTGTGTGTGTGTGTGTGTGTGTGTGTGTGTGATAAGACAACCCCAGCCGCCGCTGTATAACCTACATGCTTGCTAACCTATTTGCTGCGGCAGAGTGGAGACATTCACTGGCTGTGGGAGAGCGCCCTCTGCTGGCCATACAGGGTAGCAGCACTACAACACTATTTTATTTTATTTTATTTAACCTTTATTTAACCAGGAAAAAGTCACACTGAGATTTACATCTCTTTTACAGGTGAGCCCTGGCCAAGGGAGCAGCATAGTTTCATACAGATAAAACAACATTATACAAATACATTATACAAATGCATCACAAGTAGAAAGTGAGAGGGCATGGGGTTAAAAATACACTAAGTGAAAAAATATATAATCAATCAATCAATCAAAGCTTTATTTGTATAGCGCATTTCATACCCAGAGGCAACACAATGCGCTTTACAGAGAACAAGGGAGGTGGGCATACGACCCACTCTCTACATATTCCAGAGGGAAGCAAAAAAACAGTAATCACCCGGGGGCCAGATAAGTGAGCTGTAAAAATGCTTCCCTGACCCCTCTCAACAAGGCGACCGAGCAAGCTCCAGGAGTATGTTTGTATATAAAGAGAGCAGAGAAAACCTAGACACCTTCAAATACAGTGAACCACCTAGAAACACGTACATGAAGATGAGAGCAGCTCAGAGATGTGGGTTTTAAAGGAGCTGATGTGTATTAACCATGGAGGTATAATATAAACAGTATTAACTGAGACAGCTTCAGGTCGGGTTGAGAGCTGTTCCATAACGAAGGGGCAGTATAACTAAAAGCCCTTTTACCGAGTTCAGTTTTTATGTGTGGAATGTTCTATAGTATGTAGCTCAGTGAGCGTAGGCTGTAATGTCCGTGACTCTGTTGGGTGAGTGAGGTGCTGAGGTATGGTGGAAGCTGACCCAGGATCACTTTGTACAGGAAGATGTAGAAGTGGGTTAGTCTCCTTACTGTAAGTGATGTCCTGCCTGCTAACTGGTACAGCGTACAGTGCTGAACACAAAGCTATCTACACAGAACACCGTCACCATTAATAAAGATATAAGGGGATAGGGGGAGAGAGAGAGAGCGAGAGACAGAGAGAGAGACAGAGAAAGAGAGGGGCGGCATTATGACACGCCCATTCTTCCTCCATATTCAGGAAGGATTAGTTAGTGTTAATGCCCTCGTCATCAATCACTCCTCCTCTCCTCTGCTCCGCGACCACACCGTCCACCCGTCCCGATCATTACTGTGACCTTTCCTCTGCGCATGTGTGTGTGTGTGTGTGTGCGCGTCAGTGAGTCATGCATCAATGACACCATTAAGGCGGGTGTCAGGACAGACACTGATGGGAATACTAATGTAATGACCACACCACAAGCAAACCAGTGGGCATTTATAATTCAGGCAGTTTCGTTTGCTCAAACCACTGTTTTTAGTTCCGTCACAGGTGTTAGTAGATATGATGCTGATATGTTTGTGGGTGTGGTTGTTTGAGAAAAGCCTGTCGACGGCACTGACTCCTCTTTTTTAGGATGGCTGGAGTGATGCCGTTTAGCTGCCACGGTGACTCACCTGCCGTTGTCGCGGCCGACGCCCCAGACGCGGATGCTTGCGATTGGCTGAGAGTGGAGGATGCTGCGGTCCATGGGGTCCACCAGGTTCAACATGTTGTTCTCTAGCAACAGGTACATGTCCTTACCCTGCACACACGCACGCACACACACGCATGCACACACACGCACACACACACGCACGCACACACACGCACACACACACAGCATACTGTAAAACAAACCTGTATGTTTCCCTTCCACTGGCCTGTGTGTGTGCGCGCGCGCGAGTACAGACCCCGGCGCCATTGTCCGAGGCTAAGGCAACAGGCATTTTGGAATTGTTGCGCCACCTAAAGATACGTTTCCCAGAACCGTGCAAAGTTTGCCTCAAAGTAGGCGGAGCTGTTCACGAGCGCGTCGGGAGGCCAAGCTCATCTGTTCTCGCCATCACAGCGGATGCGCAGGGACTTGGGAACTATTTCTCACAGGGGGTGCGAGAAAATAAGTAAATAAATTACTTTAAATTACATTACGTTACATTACAGTCATTTAGCAGACTCTTTTATCCAAAGCGACTAACAATAATTGCATTTAACGTAGGAAGAGCCAATGTACTACTACTTGCCAGAACTCACAAGTGCATCTTCTTTCTAAAACAAGAAACTAAGAGCATAATCTAGTGCTGAAGGCAAAGTGCAAGAATCACAATCTAAAGTACAGTGCAATATAATATAATACAATAAGTGCTTAGGTGGGAGGATTGTTGTAGTACTTGAAGAGATGAGTTTTGAGCCTGCGACGAAAGATGGGCAGCGACTCTGCTGTCCTGACATCAGTGGGCAGCTCATTCCACCATTGCGGGGCCAGGACAGAGAAGAGCCGTGACCGTGTCGATCGACCGCAGGAGCCTCGGAGTGACGGGGCAACTAGTCGCCCTGAGGTAGCAGAGCGTAGCGGTCGGGAGGGGGTGTAGGGTTTGACCATGGCCTGGAGGTAGGAGGGGGCTGTTCCTTTCATTGCCCTGTAGGATAGCGCCAGAGTTTTAAACTGGATGCAAGCCGCTACAGGGAGCCAGTGTAGGGAACGGAGGAGGGAAGTTGTGTGGGAGAATTTGGGGTGGTTGAACACCAGGCGAGCAGCAGCTTTCTGGACAAGTTCCAGAGGTTTAATGGCTGACGCCGGTCCCCCCGCGAGGAGGGAGTTGCAGTAGTCCAGGCGGGAGATGACCAGGGCCTGGATGAGTACCTGCGCCGTTTCATTAGTGAGGAAAGGGCGAATCCTCCTGATGTTGTAGAGCATGAATCTGCAGGAACGTGTGACGGATGTGACATGTGAGGAAAATGACAGTTGGTCATCCAGGGTCACACCCAGATTCCTCGCAGTCCGAGTCGGGGTCACCACTGTGTCTTCAATGGTGATGGACGGGTCCCGGTGCGGACAGCCCTTCCCCGGGAGGAACAGCAGCTCAGTCTTGTCCAGATTGAGCTTGAGGTGATGTGTCGTCATCCACTCCGAAATGTCAGCCAAGCACCCAGCTATGCGTGTCTCCACTTTTGTATCAGAAGGGGGAAATGACAGAACCAGTTGGGTGTCATCGGCATAGCAGTGATAGGTGAAGCCATGCGAGCGAAGGTAGGTAGGACTAATAAAAGTAGTAAATAAAACTAGTAAATAAAACATTCCTGTGAACATTTGCTTTGGGTACTGTGACCGCTGTTATGATTTCCAAATTAAGCTTCTGGTACGCAAAAGAGCTGCCATTAAAACTCAACTCAAACTCATGAAAATGTTACTTAATCAGGTGTTGAAAAAACTCTCAGTAGACGTCTCTAAATTCTAGAGGGCAATTCACGCCGTGTCGGGGAGGAGGGGCTTTAACAACACAGGAACAGGAACTCTCCACTATTAACAATACAGGAACAGGAACTCTAATATGAACAACACAGGAACAGGAACTCTCTAATATGAACAACACAGGAACAGGAACTCTCTAATATGAACAACACAGGAACAGGAACTCTCTAATATTAACAACACAGGAACAGGAACTCTCTAATTTTAACAACACAGGAACAGGAACTCTCTAATATTAACAACACAGGAACAGGCACTCTCTAATATTAACAACACAGGAACAGGAACTCTCTAATATTAACAACACAGGAACAGGAACTCTCTAATATTAACAACACAGGAACAGGAACTCTCTAATATTAACAACACAGGAACAGGAACTCTAATATTAACAACACAGGAACAGGAACTCTCTAATATTAACAACACAGGAACAGGAACTCTCAAATATTAACAACACAGGAACAGGAACTCTCTAATATTAACAACACAGGAACAGGATTTCTAATATTAACAACACAGGAACAGGAACTCTAATATTAACAACACAGGAACAGGAACTCTCTAATATTAACAACACAGGAACAGGAACTCTCTAATATTAACAACACAGTGACAGGAACTCTCTAATATTAACAACACAGGAATATGAACTCTAATATTAAAAACACAGGAACAGGAACTCTCTAATATTAACAACACAGGAACAGGAA
The DNA here is from genome assembly GCF_949987555.1 of Borostomias antarcticus. Lineage (NCBI taxonomy): Eukaryota > Metazoa > Chordata > Actinopteri > Stomiiformes > Stomiidae > Borostomias > Borostomias antarcticus. The sequence continues at coordinate 14,329,045 of NC_140253.1, forward strand.
CTCTCTAATATTAACAACACAGGAACAGGAACTCTAATATTAACAACACAGGAACAGGACCTCTAGTATTAACAACACAGGAACAGGACCTCTAGTATTAACAACACAGGAACAGGAACTCTCTAATATTAACAGCTCACGTGCTGAGGCAGGGTAATCTGCATAGACATGAGTGATGCAGCCGAGCCTCTTGCGTCGCCAACCACCTGAACGTTCACGGAGTGGAAACACTTGCGGTTCACATATGGCGCCGTTATGCGTGGGAGTGCGCGTGAACTTGGGGGTACTCAGAGGAGACAGTTATCCATTAAAGACGAGGGTTATTACACCATACATCGCCCCCTTTTCCCAGAGACTGCATTCATTTAATCGGTTCCTGTCAACAGCGAGGAGTGCAATAGAGTATTTAGTCACCAAAGTGCATTTCAGATGTTTGGTTAAACTACAATGCAGAAAAACGTCTGTTTGCCAACCTGCGCTGCTGGCTAAACGTTGGCCTACACCTATAGCCATTGTTTGAATTTTGTATTAGCCTACAAACCGATACAGTACATCAATAGCCAACGACAAGAAACGAAAATGCATTCAAATCAGACTTAAGTGACATCCAAAACACACCCCCACATCTTTCTGTAGGCCTACAAATAAATGTGCTGACATAGATCACCTCTCAAGCAACTCTTAACATATCATATTAGTATTTGGCACTGTCATTTGCCCTCCTGTACTTATGTGAGGATATCCCCACTGCATAGCCTAAAGCTTTCAGCTGGGGAAAGGCACAGCTGATTGGCTGGGGAGAGGCACACCTGATTGGCTGGGGAGAGGCACTCCTGATTGGCTGGGGAGAGGCACTCCTGATTGGCTGGGGAGAGGCACTCCTGATTGGCTGGGGAAAGGGACACCTGATTGGCTGGGGAGAGGCACACCTGATTGGCTGGGGAGAGGCACACCTGATTGGCTGGGGAGAGGCACTCCTGATTGGCTGGGGAGAGGCACTCCTGATTGGCTGGGGAGAGGCACTCCTGATTGGCTGGGGAGAGGCACTCCTGATTGGCTGGGGAGAGGCACTCCTGATTGGCTGGGGAGAGGCACTCCTGATTGGCTGGGGAGAGGCACTCCTGATTGGCTGGAGAGAGGCACTCCTGATTGGATGGAGAGAGGCACTCCTGATTGGATGGAGAGAGGCACTCCTGATTGGATGGAGAGAGGCACTCCTGATTGGATGGAGAGAGGCACTCCTGATTGGATGGAGAGAGGCACTCCTGATTGGATGGAGAGAGGCACTCCTGATTGGATGGAGAGAGGCACTCCTGATTGGATGGAGAGAGGCACTCCTGATTGGCTGGGGAAAGGCACACCTGATTGGCTGGGCAAAGGCACTCCTGCGCCGCTTCATTTGATGACTCCGCCCCTTCACTGGATGCAGCTCCAGTGACTTCTGGATACTTTGCGCGAGTAAAATGGCGGACGTGTCACCACTGTGCCTATAGCCCTTCCCCTTCGATGGCCGCCTTCGACGACAGCGGCAGCATTTTTATTAGCGGCCCCCGTGTCCCGTGGATCTGAAGGCCTTTGAATAAACGACCACAACCAAAGCGTGGCAGGATGAGAGGCTAATGAGAGAGAGGAGCTCTCTCTCTCTCTTTCTCCCTCTCGTGTTCTGTCGTTTCACAAGACACAACCAGTGGAGAGCTGAGAGCCCTGCTACCGCCCCCTCTTCACTCCCCTCATCTATTCTCCCTCATCCTCCATTCATCCCCCTCTCCACTTCTCCAGAGGGCATCATTTTCTATCACACACACACACACACACACACACACACACACACACACACACACACACGTCTACTGTACCTTGTCCCTGTCTTAAAAATAAATAAAATCAATCAACACGCGTACCTCTCCCCAGACACACACACACACGCGTACCTCTCCCCAGACACACACACGGGCGTACCTCTCCCCAGACACACACGGGCGTACCTCTCCCCAGACACACACACACGCGGGCGTACCTCTCCCCAGACACACACACGGGCGTACCTCTCCCCAGACACACACACGGGCGTACCTCTCCCCAGACACACACACGGGCGTACCTCTCCCCAGACACACACACGGGCGTACCTCTCCCCAGATACACACACGGGCGTACCTCTCCCCAGACACACACACACGGGCGTACCTCTCCCCAGACACACACACACGCGTACCTCTCCCCAGACACACACACGGGCGTACCTCTCCCCAGACACACACACACGCGTACCTCTCCCCAGACACACACACACGCGTACCTCTCCCCAGACACACACACACGGGCGTACCTCTCCCCAGACACACACACACACGCGTACCTCTCCCCAGACACACACACACGCGTACCTCTCCCCAGACACACACACACACGCGTACCTCTCCCCAGACACACACACGGGCGTACCTCTCCCCAGACACACACACGGGCGTACCTCTCCCCAGACACACACACGCATACCTCTCCCCAGACACACACACACGGGCGTACCTCTCCTCAGACACACACACACACACGCGTACCTCTCCCCAGATGCCCACGGTGTCCCGGATGTCGTTCTTGCAGTAGGAGAGCTGGCGGATGCAGTTGTTGACGGCGACGCTGCTTTTCCCCGGCGCCAGGTCCTCCTCCGCCATCTCCACCCAGCCCAGCGACCGCACCGCAAAACACTACACACACACACACACACACACACACACACACAGAGGAGTTACACACACATCTCCACCCAGCCCAGGGACCGCACCGCAAAACACTACACACACACACACACACACACAGAGGAGTGACACACACATCTCCACCCAGAGATGGGCCCATGTCCCAGAGACAGACGGGCCCATGTCCCAGAGACAGACGGGCCCATGTCCCAGAGACAGACCGGTCCATGTCCCAGAGACAGACCGGTCCATGTCCCAGAGACAGACCGGCCCATGTCCCAGAGACAGACCGGCCCATGTCCCAGAGACAGACCGGCCCATGTCCCAGAGACAGACCGGCCCATGTCCCAGAGACAGACGGACCCATGTCCCAGAGACAGACGGGCCCATGTCCCAGAGACAGACCGGTCCATGTCCCAGAGACAGACGGACCCATGTCCCAGAGACAGACCGGTCCATGTCCCAGAGACAGACGGGCCCATGTCCCAGAGACAGACGGACCCATGTCCCAGACGGACCCATGTCCCAGAGACAGACAGACCCATGTCCCAGAGACAGACGGACCCATGTCCCAGACGGACCCATGTCCCAGACGGACCCATGTCCCAGAGACAGACCGGCCCATGTCCCAGAGACAGACGGGCCCCATGTCCCAGAGACAGACGGACCCATGTCCCAGAGACAGACGGGCCCGGCCCGCTTCTGCGCTACAGCCCGACTGCAGGAGCACGACCAGGCCAAGGGGGAGGATCTGAGCCCAGCCGACCAACAGGAACCGCGATGAGAACCGGACTGAGAACGAGGCTGACGCGTGGAGCGACTGGCGCTGGGTACCCTAGCTCGTTTGATAGCAACGTTGGGCTTTAATTTAGAAGGATTGAAGGGGAACAAACATGTGCAGGGGTTCACAGACCTGTTTGTCAGCTCCATTTATTGTGTCCGGATTACCCATGAGGGACAGGACAGACCTGAGACCATCCTGATCTTGCGAGCTCGCGTTCCGTTTCTCTCGCAAATCAGTCTGGACACTCTCCATAGAGATCCGTTTGTGCCAGATCCGAAAACGGCCTCGCCAATCAGCGTTCTATAAGGAAGTACAAACAGCCACACTGGGTGGGTTTGGGTGTGGCAACAGCGAGGAGAGGTTGAAGTTAGTGTGATAGACAGATGGTTCATCCAATCACCTGCCAAGAGTTTTGAAAGTGCCTGTCCTTTTCCAAACGGTTTCCAATGGAGAGTTCCCTGATGGCAAACAGACCCAGCCTACCTTCACCAACCCCCCAAACGCTCAATTTGGATTCATAATAGACTAGAGTCATCAATTTAAGCAACATCTGCATTCACACACACACGCACGCGCACACAGACACACACGTGCACGCGGGGGGACATTCTACCTCCTGCAAAATCCTGCCTAACAATCAAAACTTCACTAGGGTCACACACTGTACGACTGCAGTTCTCGGATCAATCCAGCCGGGGGCAGTGGTGTCATAACAGCATGGTCACAGCTCTCCTAGGACAGGACGGACCAACAAACTGGCAAGGCAGGACACAAACACAGATGTAGAAGGATAAACAGACGGCCTAATCTGATATGTCAAAATGTTTTAAAGAAAAGCAGAAAGCACCGGGGGGGGTTGTCATAATGTGAGAGTGTCCAGAACAGGATATGGACCTGAGTGTACAAGCGACTAATTGGAGAATGTTTATGGGTCTCTGGTCGTATGTGGGGGGGGGCAACAGAAGGGAGGCTATCAAAAGAACGCTGACCAGACAGAACTGCAGGAAGGCGCCTTGAGGGTGAGTGATGGTAGTGGAGGGGTGCGGGGTGGGGGGCGGTGTTGTTACCTTGGACTCAGGGCTGCTATTAACACTGTTGGACTCCTCTTCTTCTACCGGGAGTGGGTTTCTGAGAGAGAGAGAGAGAGAGAGAGAGAGAGAGAGAGAGGCAGACAGATAGAGATGTGTTCTTTAGGGAGACATCTTTAGTTACCGCAAGTTTAGGTTCACACCCACCAAGCCTCGAGGGTCCGCCCTCCCCTGTGAGACCCCGCCCATCAAACGACCAAAAAGATTATAGGGAACCGCCGGAATGCCAACACACACAATCCACCCAGCAGAAAAAACAACCTCCAAGGAGAGAGAGAAGTGTTATAGAGAGAGAGAGAGGTAGAGAGGGAGAGAAAGAAAGAAAGAAAGAAAGAAAGAAAGAAAGAAAGAAAGAAAGAAAGAAAGAAAGAAAGAAAGAAAGAAAGAAAGAAAGAAAGAAAGAAAGAAAGAAAGAAAGAAAGAAAGAAAGAACCTGTTAGAGGGAATGATTAAGAAACGCTCATTATAATTAAGAAAGAAGAGGAGCAATGAGCACTTCCTGAGTCCAGGGCGGGACTTCCTGCTGTGTGTTTGCTACTGAAGAACCGCAGGAGAAGACAATGGCTGCGTTCCGAATCGCATACTTCTACTTCTTACTACCAGTACCTACTACAGCTGCCCTTAGAAAGTATGTACTTTGCAAGCAGTAGGCATCCAATTGGGACATACTACCTTGTCCCAACATTGCGCCTTGAAATTTGCCCCCATCCATCGCTGTCCATAACGCGACATTCGTCTACAGCTGTCATGACAGCACATGTGACGCATATTTCCGCTGGGCACAGGATTGTGGGTCAGAATAGCCAGAAAAGCCTGCTGGCTTGCATACTGCAAAATACGACCGGATGTAGTAGGACATCCTGGTATTTGTGCCATACTGCATGTGCACACTATGTATTGGGACATACTACATTCTGTTTAGGCATACTATATAGTAGGGTAGTATGCGATTCGGAATGCAGCAAAGGAAAAAGGACTTGGCGTAGAAGAAATAGGAAGGTGCAAAGACTGGTGGAGGGGAATACTGTAGTGAGTGTGGTTTTCACACTGTGTGTCTGTGTCAGGGCTGGACTGGCCATGTGGCGTACCGGGCAAATGCCCGGTGGGCCGGACCTACTTGTGGGCCGATCTAAAAAAACGAGCTAACGAACGGCCCATAGAGCAGGGACAGCGGCCCATTGGTCCATTCTCTATACTGACACTGGGCTGGCCCAATCATATGTAGGCCCCACCCCTCCCTCTGTTAGTTTCAGGTGTCATTTGCGTGGGCCCCCCCCCCCGTCAACAAATCGCGCAGCAGCACCCCCCCCCCCCCCCCCCCCCCCCCAACAAATCGCGCAGCAGCACCCCCCCCCCCCCCCCCCGTCAACAAATAGCGCAGCAGCACCCCCCCCCCCCCCCCCCCCCCCGTCAACAAAACGAAACTGAAGGTGTTCCATCTCACCGCGTCGGCTCGGCTAGTGGGCCGACTGGGGCTACATTTCCCGGTAGGAAATATTCACCCAGTCCAGTCCTGGTCTGTGTGTGTGTATTCATGTGTGCCACAATTGTGTGCGTGAGTGAGTCTGTGAGAGAGAGAGTCTCACCTTAATTTGAGTGAGGCGTAGCGGAGGGTGGCTCCCTCGAAGTCCTTCAGGCTGGGGTCAGGGTTCAGCGTGGCCGCCTGCAGATCCTGGCGCACACAGATGACATCATCAGACATGGCATCATCATTAATCATCAGACCGTGCACGCCGGCCGCCCCGGGAAGCACGAGCAGAGACACGGACAGCGTCGATATCCCAGCATGCCCGGCTCCCAGCATGCCCGTCTGGCTGAGTGGAGACCCGGTCAAAGATGAGGGTCACGTTACATGCACACACACACACACACACACACACACATAACACAAACACACAAACATGCACAGGCACAGACCTGCGCAAGCGTGCGCACACACACACACACAGCTGAACGGTCCGTGCCCCGAGTGCAATGAGAACGGAAGGCACTTACAGTACAGCAGTGGAACAACAAGTCTATGCAAAGCAAACAAACAAACAAGGAAAACAACACAACTGGGTGTCCTGCAGCCAATGGGGAAGCAGCATTTCCCTCGACCATAATTGATGTCAACCACAACCGCAGGCAGACCGAGGTTAAGGTTGAGGTTATACTGTGGTTATATATCTGTGTTTAAGAGGGGGTGGGGGTGACAGCAGGGCATGCTACTGGTCAGACAGTGGGTGAACAACACAGTACAGACACGTACACAGAAAGAGAGAGGAGAAAGAGGGAGAGGAGACAAAGAGAGAGACGGACAGAGAGAGAAGAGAGAAAGAGAGAGAGGGGAGAGAAGGAGAGGAGACAGAGAGACAGACAGACAGAGAGAGAAAGGGGGAGAGAGAGAGAGAGAGAGAGAAAGGGGGAGAGAGAGAGAGAGAGAGAAAGGGGGAGAGAGCGAGAGAGAGAGAGAGCGAGAGAGAGAGAGAGCTGAGAGAGAGAGAGAGAGAGAGCATCCGAGCAGAAATGATCGAGGGGACTTAGTAGATTGGTGGGGTCCATACTTGCCTTCCAAACCTCACTATCAATCTTTCCGCCAAAATCACCCCACACCTGCTTCTATACATGTCGTTTGGACACACACACACACACACACACACACACACACACACACACACACACAACACACACACACACACACACACACAGACAGTGGGGAGTGGGGTAGAGAGGACAGGACAGGGTGGTTAACACTACTCTGGGGTAGTGGTGGTCAGTGGTTAGCGAGGGAGGAAGGGCGCGGAGGAGCCGGACCAGAGCTCGTTACCTTGTGGCTGTCGTCCTCGTGGTGCTGGGAGCTCACCTCCTGGTCACGCACCCCCTGCAGAGAGGAGGAGCGAGGCTGGAGAGAGAGATGGAGAGAGAGGGGGGGAGAGAGAGGGGGAGAGAGAGATGGAGAGAGAGGGAGGGAGAGAGAGAGAGATGGAGAGAGATGGAGAGAGAGAGAGGGAGAGAGATGGAGAGGGAGAGGGATAGCAAGAGAAAGGGAGAGACAGACATAGACACAGAGACATGTTTTTATTACTAATCTACTTGATCATATTTACTTTGTGAGCATTAATGGCCTGCCAGTTAAAATTGTAGAGATCATTTGTCGGCCATTTTGTCTTTAACGCAACTGACCGACGTGGCAGCGTGGAATCTCTGTTCTAGCTCTCTCTCTCTCTCTCTCTTCTCTCTCTCTCTCTCTCTCTCTCTCTCTCTCTCTCTCTCTCTCTCTCTCTCTCTCTCTCTCTCTCTCTCTCTCTCTCTCTCTCTCTCTCTCTCTCTCTCTCTCTCTCTCTCTCTCTCTCTCTCTCTCTCTCTCTCTAGAGGTTATAAGATTGACCACACATTCTCTCTCGTTTCGTTCTCTCTCTACATGATGCAGAAAGAGGCAGCGTTCGGGCGACTCTTACAAAGTAGCAGCTGTTGACGAATCCGCAGGAGGGGAGGGAGTCGTGGGCGGAGACTGGGAGGGGCTCCATGGAGCTGTCAGAGGTGGTGCTGCTGGAACGCGTCGACGCCCCAAAAAACACCTCCGCCTGGGATAACTACACACACACACACACACGCACGCGCGCGCACGCACAGACACACGCACCACAGTTTGAAACTGTTTTTAAATCGTTTTTGAATTGCTAATCGATTCTCGTTTATGTATGTCTGTGTATTGATTGTTGTTTACGTAATTCTGTTTATTCTCGTTTATGTCATATTTCCTCTTGATGTTGATTAATGCCATGTAATTACTCAGCCACACTGAAAATGAGTATAACTACTTAATTACTACTACTTAACTACGTAATTTTGAGTATAATTAAAGCTTGAATGAATGAAAGGTACAGCAGGGCATGTCCTGGTACTAACGGCAACGAAGGAGATTCTTCTTAAAGCCGTGGACCAACAGGTCAATGCCAGCCAGCCAGCCAGTCGCTTGCATTGACTTACTGTTCCACTGATTTAAGTGCCTTCATTGCTCAGCTCACTTGGAGCACGGAGCTCTCTGCTAACTGTGTGCGTGTGTGCATGTGTCTTGTGTGTGAATGTGTGTGTGCGTGCGTGTGTGCATATGTGTGCGTGCGTGTGAATGTGTGAGTGTGTGCGTGCGCACGCTGCCTGACCGGCTCTCACTTCGGGGTCCGGGGTGGGCGAGGGCGTGAGGGAGCCCAGGGACTGCCTGCGTTGCTCGGTGCCCGGGACCAGGGCCCTGTCTGTGGGGGTGGAGCCCAGGGCCCCGTCTGTGGGGGTGGGACCCAGGGCCCCGTCTGTGGGGGTGGGGCCCAGGGCCCTGTCTGGTCCGGGGGTGGGATCCAGGGCCCCGTCTGTGGGGGTGGGGCCCAGGGCCCCGTCTGGTCCGGGGGTGGGGCCCAGGGCCCCGTCTGGTCCGGGGGTGGGGCCCAGGGCCCTGTCTGGTCCGGGGGTGGGGCCCAGGGCCCTGTCTGGTCCGGGGGTGGGGCCCAGGGCCCTGTCTGGTCCGGGGGTGGGGCCCAGGGCCCTTTCTGGTCCGGGGGTGGAGCCCAGGCCCTGGTCCTGCTCTGTGGCCGTGCTGGCAGGTCTCTCCCACTGGGTGGCGCCGGTGGGGATGTGCCAGTAGTAGATGCCCGCCATGTCGGTGATCTTCTTCCATCCTGGGGGCAGGTCCGGGTCGGTCTGGAACGACTGCTCGCTCCAAATGTCTGGGGGAGAGACACACACACACACACACACTCATGTAACAGGTTGGTGCGGTGGGGGTCAATCCACCGACCCTCCGCATGGGAAGTCAAACATCTACAGCTAGACCAAAGAGGAACTCCCTAAGATCATGAGCTTTATCGAAACAACCTCTGCCACACACCCACACACCCACACCCCCACCCCCACCCCCCCCCCCACACACACACACACACACACACATGAGGGGGCAGCAGAGAAACAGCCCCGGGGCCTAAAGATATGACGCTGCATTAGATGGTACTACTGCTCATAAAGGTGATATAAGCTCTATGGGGGGCTGGCTTGGTGTGTGTGTGTGTGTGTGTGTGTGTGTGTGTGTGTGTGTCTCCGCCCTAACTGCTGACCGGGACGATCAAACGCAGCCTGCGTGTCGCAGCGACGACAGGGCTGTATGTCACCGTGGCGACAGCCAAGATTGAGACGGAGCTCGGGCGGAGGAGAGGGCGGAGCAAACACACACACACACACACACAGACAAACGCACGCACACACAGACACACACACAAACACACACAGACAAACGCACGCACACACACACACACAAACAGGTCTCGAGATATAGGTTCTTTAGGGAGAGAGATTTGAAAGACAATAAGCTTACAAGCTCTCTCTCTCACACACACACACAGACACACACACACACCCCTGCTGGGATAGGGAGTCTTCAACCACAAATAAAATAGGTCACAGTGTATGAGATACACACAGGGTGTCACAACCCATGCCTCTAACCCTGCCTCTCTGCCTGCCCCTAACCCTATCTCCGAGAACGAGTCCCCTGGCACCTCCCAGAGGGCGCAGAGGGAACTGCGGGCTCGTCGGCGTGAGCAGCTGCCGGTCATTCCGGTGATTGCACCCCATCCTGGCCAGCCACCACCTGCAGCCCATCAGCCCAGGAGGTTAAGAAGCCACTCCACACAGCATGCGGCGCCAGATCGTTGAATTCCCATGTGGTAACCTCACGGCTCTAGCTCCCGTTACCTTGCCTGTTTTTGACCTTGCTACTGTAACCACCGTTTTTGTCCCCTGAGCTTTTTATTTACCTGTCTTGTTTTTGGTTTACCCTTCCAGGACTCCCGCCATTGCCTGAACCCAGCCTGCCTGACTACCCTGCCCGTCTACCAAACCCAGCCTGTCCGACTACCCTGCCTGTGTAACAAACCCAGCCTGCCTGACTACCCTGCCCGTGTACCGTACCCTGCCTGGATTATTGACTATTCTCTGCCCAACCCTGGACTGTACCTTGAACCAATTAAACGCGCCATCTTGGCTTCTCCCCCTTATCCTGCCGTCGTGTCTGCTCTTGGGTTCACCTCCTGACCCCTTAACAGAACGATCTGGCCAAGACATGGACCCAGCGGACGTCGACGCCATACGCACTGCCATCGCCAGCCAAGGTACGCTGATTGGGAGACACGACTCTGACCTCCAACATGCGGCCAGTGCCATGCAGGGCCTCTCCACCAGCGTGAACGCGCTCGCCACCCAGGCAGCCCAAACCGACCAGGGCCTGCAGGCTCTCACCCAGGAGTTCCGGAACCTGATCGCCCACCTTACACCTCTCCAGGCCCCAGCACCACCCCAGGACCCAGCACCACCCCAGGACCAGCCCGCCGCTCCAGCTCCTGGCGAGGCCGCTTCCCCCGCTCTGCCCCGGAGAGAGCCCAAGCTCTCCAACCCCAGGCCATTCGACGGCGACCTGGCTGAGTGCGGGTCCTTCCTGATGCAGTGCAAATTCATTTTCGCTCACCAGCCTAGCCGGTATTCTGGGGACGCGGAGAGGATTGCCTTCGTCTCCAACCTGTTAACCGGCCAACCCCTCCGCTGGTTTGAAGCAGTCTGGGAGTCAGGGGCGGCCTGTTTCGGGTCCTTCGAGACTTTCTGTGTGGAGTTTAGAAAAGTTTTCGACCATCCAGCCCACGGCCGCGACTCCGCCTCACGCCTGCTCCATCTCCAGCAGGGCACCCGGAGTGTGGCAGAATTCTCTGTGGAGTTCCGCATCCTGGCTGCGGGGAGCGGGTGGAACGATGCCGCCCTCCAGACCGCTTTCCGCTCAGGCCTCACAGAGACTATTAAGGATGAGCTGGCGCTCAGGGAAGATGCCACCTCCCTGGACAACCTCATCTCGCTCGCCGTGAAGATGGACAACAGGCTCCGGGAGCGCAGGAGAGAAAGAGCCACCCGTCCCTCTGGCTCTGTCCGGCCCCCAAGTCACCGTCCTCCAGGCCAGCCGGCCCCCTTCTCGTCTCGCCCCGACTCCGCCCCCCTGCGCTCCTCTGCTCTGTCTGCCTCTCCATCCCCTGAGGACGGGCCCATGGTATTGGGCGGGGCTCATCTGACCGCTGAGGAGCGCCTCCGGAGGGTTACAGAGGGGCTCTGTTTCTATTGTGGCGGCCCTGGACACACCCGGAACACCTGCCCGAACCGCCCAAAAGCTCCAGCCCGTCGGTGAGAGGGGTGTCACTGATGGGCGGCGTACTCACCCCCAGCCACCAGGGGCGCCTGCACTTGGAAGCCGTGGTCACATCTAACAACCGGCCATTCCCCGTACCTGCTCTGATTGACTCGGGCGCGGACGACTGCTTCATCGATGCCACGCTCGTCCGTCAGGCCGGCATCCCCACACAACCCCGGGACACGCCCCTTGCCGTTCACGACCTCAGCGGGAGACTGCTGGCCGAGGTCACCCAGGTCACAAAGCCCTTGGAGATCCATCTGTCTGGCAACCACCACGAGACCCTCTCCCTGCTGGTGATCTCATCACCCCAGAGTCCCCTCGTCCTGGGGCAGACCTGGCTCCGGCGCCACAACCCCCACATCGACTGGGAGACCAACAGGGTGATTGGCTGGAGTCATCACTGCCACAGGACCTGTCTCACCTCTGCCACCCCGCCTACAGAGGGCGTCAGCGCCTCACTGGAGCCACCTGACCTGTCCACGGTTCCCTCCATCTACCATGACCTCGGAGAGGCGTTCAGCAAACAGAGGGCCCTCTCCCTGCCTCCTCACCGCCCCTACGACTGTGCCATTGAACTGCTTTCAGGAGCGCCCCTGCCCTCCGGCCGTCTGTTCAACTTGTCTCGTCCTGAGAGAGAGGCCATGGAGAAATACATCCACGAGTCCCTGAACGCCGGCCTCATCAAGCCCTCCAGCTCACCCGTAGGAGCGGGCTTCTTCTTCGTGGGCAAGAAAGACGGCACCCTACGCCCGTGCATCGACTACCGGCGATTGAACGACATTACAGTCAAGAACCGCTACCCCCTGCCGCTCATCGCCTCCGCCTTCGAACCGCTCCAGGGCGCCACAGTGTTCTCCAAGCTCGACCTCAGGAACGCTTACCACCTAGTGCGCATCAGGAAAGGAGACGAGTGGAAGACGGCCTTTAACACCCCCCTCGGACACTTTGAGTACCGCGTCATGCCCTTCGGCCTAACCAACGCCCCGGCCGTGTTCCAAGCCCTAGTGAACGACGTCCTCAGAGACCTCCTCTACCACACCGTCTTCGTCTACCTGGATGACATCCTCGTCTTCTCGCGCACCATGGAGGAGCACACCGGGCACGTCAGGCAGGTCCTCCAGAGGCTCATGGAGAACAGGCTCTACCTCAAGGCGGAGAAATGCGAGTTTCACGTGCCCACGATCCAGTTCCTGGGTTTCGTCATTGAGGCCGGGAGGGTGAGGGCTTCCCCAGAGAAGATCAGGGCGGTGGTTGAGTGGCCGGTCCCCACCACCCGCAAGGAGCTCCAATGGTTCCTGGGGTTCGCTAACTTTTACCGGAGGTTTATCCGGAACTACAGCCGGGTGGCGAGCCCCATGACAGCGCTGACATCCACGGCCATCCCCTTCGCCTGGACCCCTGCGGCGGACGTGGCCTTCAAGGCCCTCAAGGCCCTGTTCACCTCCGCACCTGTCCTCATCCAACCGGACCCCTCACTCCAATTCATCCTGGAGGTTGACGCCTCCGACACGGGGGTTGGGGCGGTCCTGTCCCAGAGGGCCGTGACGGACGGCAAGCTCCACCCCTGCGCCGTCTTCTCCCGCCGCTTGGAGCCGGCCGAGAGGAACTACGACGTAGGAAACAGGGAGCTTCTCACGGTCCAACTCGCACTGCAGGAGTGGAGGCACTGGCTGGAGGGGACGGAGCAGCCGATCATCGTGTGGACTGACCACAAGAACCTGATCTACATCCGGGACGCAAAAAGGCTGAATCCCCGGCAGGCCAGGTGGGCTCTGTTTTTCGGCCGCTTCAATTTCACCCTGACCTACCGACCAGGGTCCCGCAATGTGAAGCCAGATGCTCTCTCACGCCAGTTCTCGCCCCCGGAGCGGAGTGCAGAGCTGGACACTATTCTGCCCTCCTCCTGTGTGGTGGGTGCTCTCACTTGGGAGGTAGAGGGGATCTTGAGGGAGGCCCAGAGGACTCAGCCAGACCCAGGCGGTGGTCCGGCAAACCGCCTCTTTGTGCCTGACCGGGTCCGTACCCAGGTCCTCCAGTGGGCCCACACGTCCCAGTTCGCCTGTCACCCAGGAGCCAGCCGCACGCTAACCCTGCTTAGGCGCCGATTCTGGTGGCCCACCATGGCCGTCGACACCACCAAGTACGTCCAGGCCTGTACGGTGTGTGCCCGGAGTAAGTCCTCCCACCAGCCCCCTTCAGGACTTCTGCGTCCCTTGCCTGTTCCCGGCCGACCCTGGAGCCACATTGGGTTGGACTTCGTCACCGGTCTCCCCCCATCCCAGGGAAACACGGTGATCCTGACCATCATTGACCATTTCTCGAAGGCTGCCCACTTCGTGCCGCTGCCTAAGCTCCCCTCTGCCTCTGAGACTGCGGACCTGCTGGTGACTCACGTGGTCCGTCTCCATGGCATCCCCCTCGACATTGTGTCAGACAGGGGGCCGCAGTTCACCTCTCGGGTCTGGAGGGAGTTCTGTCGGGCTATGGGGGCCACTGTCAGCCTGTCCTCGGGCTTCCACCCCCAGACCAACGGGCAGGCGGAACGGGCCAACCAGTACCTGGGCACTGCCCTGCGGTGCATCACGGGCCGGAGCCCGGCCTCTTGGAGCGAGCGCATCTCCTGGGTCGAGTACGCCCACAACACCCTGCCCAACGCCTCCTCAGGTCAGTCCCCGTTTGAGTGCTCCCTGGGTTACCAACCGCCCCTTTTTCCTGAGCAGGAGGAGGAGCTGGCTGTCCCGTCAGTCCAGGCCCACATTGACCGCTGCCGCAGGATCTGGAGGACCGCCCGCTCGGCCCTGCTCCGCTCCACCCGCAGAAGCCAGCGGTATGCCGACCAGCGTCGGACCCCGGCCCCCAACTATGTGCCTGGCCAGGAGGTCTGGCTCTCCTCCAGGGACATTCCGCTGCAGGCAGGTTGCAGGAAGCTGGTCCCCCGCTTCCTCGGCCCCTACGTCATTGAGAGCGTGGTCAACCCTGTGGCGGTCAAGCTCAGGTTGCCCCCCGCCATGAGGATCCACCCGGTCTTCCACGTCTCCAGGATCAAACCTGTGAAGGTCAGTCCCCTTTGCCCCCCAGGCGATGCTCCTCCCCCCGTCCGCCTCATCGACGACCATCCGGCCTGGACTGTCCGGCGGTTGCTGAGGGTCCGTCGCCGGGGCCGGGGTCTGCAATACCTTGTCTATTGGGAGGGTTATGGGCCTGAGGAGCAAAGCTGGGTGCCCCGCAGGCACATCCTGGACCCCTCTCTTGTCCGGGATTTCCACCGGGCCCACCCTGGCCTGCCTGGTCGGTCACCGGGAGTCGCCCGTAGAGGGGGGGGTCCTGTCACAACCCATGCCTCTAACCCTGCCTCTCTGCCTGCCCCTAACCCTATCTCCGAGAACGAGTCCCCTGGCACCTCCCAGAGGGCGCAGAGGGAACTGCGGGCTCGTCGGCGTGAGCAGCTGCCGGTCATTCCGGTGATTGCACCCCATCCTGGCCAGCCACCACCTGCAGCCCATCAGCCCAGGAGGTTAAGAAGCCACTCCACACAGCATGCGGCGCCAGATCGTTGAATTCCCATGTGGTAACCTCACGGCTCTAGCTCCCGTTACCTTGCCTGTTTTTGACCTTGCCTGTTTTTGACCTTGCTACTGTAACCACCGTTTTTGTCCCCTGAGCTTTTTATTTACCTGTCTTGTTTTTGGTTTACCCTTCCAGGACTCCCGCCATTGCCTGAACCCAGCCTGCCTGACTACCCTGCCCGTCTACCAAACCCAGCCTGTCCGACTACCCTGCCTGTGTAACAAACCCAGCCTGCCTGACTACCCTGCCCGTGTACCGTACCCTGCCTGGATTATTGACTATTCTCTGCCCAACCCTGGACTGTACCTTGAACCAATTAAACGCGCCATCTTGGCTTCTCCCCCTTATCCTGCCGTCGTGTCTGCTCTTGGGTTCACCTCCTGACCCCTTAACACAGGGGACCTGAGAGGGTGGCTTCTGCCTCTAAGACGGGTATTTAACAAGGAGAAAGAGCGTGAGAGAGAGAGAGAGAGAGGAGAGGACGAGGAATGGTATGAAAGAAGAAGACTGAGAAGATGAATACGCTGCAGATTTTCTTTTTCTCTCCAACACACACACACAAACAGAGAGACAAGGACACACACACACACATGCACGCACGCAGCAGGCTGATTTAGCGGCGGCCTGACTCTTGTCTCTACGCAGTAAATCGTGGCATCGAGTCAGAGCCAGCACGAGCTTCCGTGTTAGCTTAAGCTAGCCGCCGCTAGCGCCACGACCGAGGCTGGCTCAACAGGGCCCCGTCTTTCCTCCAGGAGAATCGCACTCGGTATGCTAACGATTAGCGTGCGTGCGTGCAGCTCAGGGCTTGGTGCCACTAGCGGTGCTACGTAGCGATTAGCCTCCATTAGCCTTGGTTAGCATGCAGCACCAAACAGCAGAACAGTGCAGAGAGAGAGAGGGGGGAGGGGAGAGCACAGGGGTTCCAGCAGGAAAACACACTCTCTCACTCTCTTGCACTCAGACAGCCGGACACCTACGCTGTCTGCACGTTCCAGACAAACAAACACATGCATCAACTTTCATGCCGATCCTGTCTTCCTTCCTCCTCCATCCCCTCTTCAACCAGCCACCCACGCGCGCGCGCGCGCACACACACACACACACACACACACACACACACACACACACACACACACACACACACACACACACACACACACACACCTCTCCTCTCCTCCGCCCGGGCTAAGCAGCCACGGAGAGAGGAGAGAGAGAGGAGAGAGAGGGGAGAGAGAGAGGAGAGAGAGGGGAGCGATGGGGGAGAGAGAGGGGAGAGCTGGGGGAGAGGGAGGAGAGAGAGGAGAGAGAGGGGAGAGAGAGGGGAGCGATGGGAGAGAGAGGGGAGCGATGGGAGAGAGAGGGGAGAGAGGGGAGAGAGAGGGGAGAGAGAGGGGAGAGAGAGGGGAGAGAGAGGGGAGAGAGAGGGGAGAGAGAGGAGAGAGAGAGGAGAGAGAGAGGAGAGAGAGGGGAGAGAGAGGAGAGAGAGAGGGGAGAGAGAGGGGAGAGAGAGGGGAGAGTTGGGGGAGAGAGAGGGGAGAGTTGGGGGAGAGAGAGGGGAGAGAGGAGAGAGAGGGGAGAGAGAGGGGAGAGTTGGGGGAGAGAGAGTGGTGGTGGTGGTGGGTGAGAGATGGCAAGAAGACAGATACAGGGAAGTGGAGGGAGAGGAGAGAGAGGAGAAAGAGAGGAGGATGAGGAGGGACAGGAAGAAGAGAGACAGGGAAGTGGAGAGAGAGAGAGAGTGTGGAGTCAGACAGAGACAAACCTACTAGGAGAGATGGAGAGGGACAGGGTGAGGAGAGACAGAAAGACGGAGCAAAAGAGGCAGTTGTTGTGTCATCGTCTCCTCCTCCTCAAATTAGACTCCTACTGAACAGCAGAGCCCTCCCAAGCCTGCTTCCTGTCCTGCCCGGATTTTTCACAGTGCCCACCCACATCCATTGTATGACCAAAACGGTGGTAGAGCAATTATCAGACTTTCTCAAAAGTGCTAGTTTTGTCAACGTTTTGATCTGAACCATTGTATATGATCATAAGTAACCTTAAAACAGGTCTAAACATGATTTTCCCTTTACTACTCCTTTAACCCACCTCGTTTAGTGAGGATGACCGACAAGGTTTTAACGCTAACGTCTGTGGCTTTGTCCATTTCTGCAATAACTGCACTCGGGAGTTTGGACTGAGCACTTGGACTTGGTCCCCGGGCGTCATGAATGATGGCTGCCCACTGCTCCTGGCTGCCCCTGGAAGAGGACGCCTTGGATGGGAGAAATACAGGGACCAATGTCCACCAGTGACCACTGAAGACGTGTGTGTGTGTGTGTGTGTGTGTGTGCGCGTGTGTGTGGTGTGTGTGTGTGTGTGTGTGTGTGTGGTGTGTGTGCTGTGTCGCTCTTCTCACGTGTGTTGTTGTGTCTCACTGTGTGGCCAGTAAAGACCCTCGAGGTCCAGATCATTATATTATGGCTGTGTTTATTCTATTAACGTTAACATTACCGCTCGTTGCTTTGGGAGATGCCATTAGCCCTAGCCTACCGCTTTGCTAGAAGCCTGTATTTCACGTCATCAATGGGACCCAATCAGGGGCTGCGTTCCACTAGGGGACTGAATAGCAATTAGAACGTAGTCCCTGATTGGCCCAGTCACATTGTAATTTCTGGAAATCAATGTAGATACGAGGAAGGTAAGACTGATCTGTGGAGATAAATAGAATGTGATCTCAGAGTGGTCTCACACACCCACTATAGTACGGAACAGGAAGTTGCCCAATTCAATCCACACCTGGGGCTACTTCCTGTAACAGAGGGATTCTGGGGGATTGAGAGACAGCTTTTAGGTTTCTTGTTATATTCTGTCCATGACAAGAGTTCAACACACACACACTATCTTCAGCACTTTGAGACTGACAAATATAAAATGAATGATTCATTTTTTTGAATCAATGATTCATATTTTTATTATCTTTCTCTCACGCCGAGAGAACACGTCATCAAGATGGAGGAATGGGAAACCACAGCGTGTGAAGTGAGCAAGAAACACCGGAGCTAGCCAGCTGAGCAACACACGTGTGTTTTTGTGTGCGTCTGTACATGTGCCTGTGTGTTTTTGTGTGTGTGTGTGTGTGTGTGTGTGTGTGTGTGTGTGTGTGTGTGTGTGTGTGTGAGTGTGTACCTGTGTCCTCAGGTGAGTTGCTCTCCTGCGACAGCGTGGTCCAGCTGGACTCCTCATCGCTGGGGTTCAGGCTCTGGATGCGGTTCAGCGCGCAGTCCGTCTTCGCCCCCGTCCGTCTGTCCTTCTTCGTCTCCGGAGAGGAGGAGGAAGAGGAGGAGGAGGAGGCCAGGGAGAGGAGCAGCGTGTCCTCCGGGCTTTGCTGTCCGGGTGGAGAGGGAGGGGGAGGCAGCAGGGGAGAGTCCTTGCCCGATTTGAGGAGCTCGAGGCCGGGCCGGAGGTCCGAGATGAGCCCCTGTCCCGGAGGCTCTCTCTGGTTCTCCGTGGGACTCGTCAGCAGAGCCTTCTTCTCCTCCTCCTCCCCGTCCTCCATCGTCATCTTCACCAGCGCTTCCTTCTCCGACGGGATGCTGATGTCATCACCGCTGCTGACGCCCTCCGTCACGTTGGTGTCGCGGTCGACGTGTGCGTTGCCGTTGAGGACCTCCTCCTCCTCCTCCGTGTTCGCGCCGGGCGCGGGGTCGCGGTCGATGCCGTCGTCTCGGTCGTGGTTAGTCAGGGTCTGGCCGTCGCGGCCCGGGTTGATGTTGCGGTCGTCCGTGGCGGTCGAGCTGCGGTCGGATTCGGTCGTGTTCTTGTTGTGGTCCTGGCGCTCGGCCGCCTTGCGCTGCTGGTTGACCCCGTTCTTCGCCAGCTTGGGGTTGTTGGGAGCGGACGATGGCGGCGGCGATGACGATGAAGGTGGCGCTCCTTCTCCGAGCCCCATGGCGCTCTGGATGCTGGTGAGGGCGTACTTCTTACGACACTTTGGGGGCGTGGCCGAGCCCTGCTTGATGACATCGCCGCTCAGCAGCTGGTTGTGGGAGGAGCGAAGGCTGAGCGAGTTGGGCGGAGTCACGGGAGGACTGTTACTATTGGCCACATCTGCTGACATCATCATGGAGGAGGGGTCCACTAGGGGTGAGAGAGAGAGAAGGTACGTGATGGAAGATGGTGTGTGTGTTTGTGCGTGTGTGTGTGTGTGTGTGTGTTTTACCTGATACAAGGGCAGTCACGGACTGCTGGTGGAAGTCACAGTTCAGGGTTCAGAGATTGGCACGGCGCATCTGAAGATGAACCACACACACACACACAAACATGAAGATCATAAGAACCCCAAGAATTGCAAACACTTCAAGGTTGACCCCAGAAAGAACAGCCATGCGGAACACAGCTGCAGCTTGTACAGAAAATGTGTGTGTGTGTGTGTGTGTGCGTTCATGCGTGTGTGTGATGAGGACAAGAAGCCTCCTCCTCACGGAAAGGAGAGATGGAGGCCTACCAGCTAGGGATTGTGGGTAATCCCATGGTTGCGCGCGTCCATGTTGGGAGTCTCCCCTAAATGACCAATCAGAACACAGGCCACCACTCTCTAAGCCAATAAGGTGACCTCACGAGGGAAACCACTTCTTCCTACAAGAAACAAAACACACTGAGTCAGTGGGGAGGGAGGAGGGGATGGGAGAGAGAGAGAGAGAGAGAGAGAGACAGAGAGAGACGGAGAGAGATGGAGAGAGAGAGAGGGAAAGAGAAAGGGAGGGAGGGAAAGAGAGAGGAGAGAGGGAGACAGAGAGAGGGAGAGAGAGAGGGAGGGAAAGAGACAGAGAGGGAGAGAGAGAGAGAGAGAGAGAGAGAGAGAGAGGGAGACGGAGAGAGAGGGAGAGAGAGAGAGAGAGGGACAGAGAGAGGGGGAGACAGAGGAGGAGGGGTACTGCAGGAGACCAGACGGTTGAATAAAGACACATTAATTATTCACTGATCAAAGATTCATACATAACAGGTGTGCGGTCCCCTCAGTTCACACAGCGCCTAACCTGTAGATCATCCTGTCACATCTTAGAAACACGGTTTCCCCCGGCACCCTCCTCAATATTAACGTGTCAAACGCACACAGAAGGCGCGTGAGAGTGTGTGCCAACTTTCTCATCTTTAGGCTAAAGAGGCACGGGTTCGCCTGGGGGCTGAGGTTATGAATATTAGCATCTAAGGCTACCAACCAAAATAGCATGAGATGGTCTTACAAACGGCATGTTTCAACCAGAGGAACACGAGCATCCATGACTCTCAGTTTGTTGTGCGAAGAAGAAGTAGAAGGAGAAGAAGGAGGAGAAGGAGAATGAGAAGAAGGAGAAGATGGAGAAGGAGTAGAAGAAGGAGGAGGAGCAGATGAAGTAGAAGTAAAAGAAGTAGGAGAAGAAAAAAAAGTAGGAGGAGAAGAAAAAAAAGTAGAAGGAGGAGAAGAAAAAGTAGGAGGAGAAGAAAAAGTAGAAGGAGGAGAAGGAGAAAAAGGAGAAAAAGGAGAAAAAGGAGAAAAAGGAGAAAGAGAAGAAGAAGGTCTATCCAGGACCTTCTAGCGGTGAGGCGACAGTCCAAACCGTGGGACGAAGAGCACGAGCAGAAACACACACACACACGCGCTCACCCGAGTACACACATGCACAACCGAATACACACACACACAGGCATACACACACGCACACATGTGGAAAAGTCAACCAAGGACAGCGGGACGAGAAGGACATGTCAAAGTTTATCATTAAACACCATAAAAAAAACAAAAAACATATTGCATTCTGGGACGAAATTACAAGGCGAACCTCGGCTCACTGGCTCCTGCTGAAACAGGCCCGCATACCATCGTATGTTTGTTTGTGTGTGTGTGTGTGTGTGTCAGCGTAAAAGACACAGCTACCACCCAAGCAGAGAACATCTTCCAGTCTTCCCTTGCGCTAGAGTCCAACATCTCCCGGGGAGAGGACGATTATGGGGAACCTCCTGTCCAAGTCGACTGAAGTTCAAACTAACATGGAAAGACTACAAAACCCACCGTTGTGTGGGGTCAGTTTACAGACTACGTATGTACTGCCCGCATTTCTCCACCACAAACATCTCTCTCTGACACGTCTCTCTCTCTGACACGTCTTTCTGAAACGTCTATCTCTGAAACGCCTCCTTCCATCCTCACATACTTGATGAGATACTCGGATCTTGCAGGTTAGGTGAAAGGCTGTCGCCGTGTTATTTATACTAATATATAAATGGGCCCCACCAGGGCGTTTGAAGAGCCCCCCCGTCCCCCCTAACAGCCCTCAACTGTGGCTAGAGGGGTGAACCCTGGATTACAGGGTCCACTGTGGGAGAAGAAACCCCACACACACACACACACACTTAGCCAAAGTGTTTGCATACTCACAATGCTCACACAAACATGTTGATCACAGACTCGCAGGTGTAGCCTTTCTGTATGTGATACACACTCCCAGACACAAACACACACACACACACACACACACACACACACACACGTACACACACACACACACGCACACACACGCACACACACACGCACACACAGGTAATACAAACCCAGAAGTAGCACTACAAGACAGGGACCTTTGAACTCTGACATGATGACCTACTTGTGTGTGTGTGTGTGTGTGTTGTGTAACAGGCATAGCAGGGGGCTAGGCACAGGCTAGAATGAGGGGAACAGCTGCAAACATACTCCAGCCATCTAACCTCCTTCCTCTGACACACACACGCGTGCACACGCACAAAAGCATGCATGCAAGCACGTGCACGCACACGCACACAGAGAGAGAAAGACTAGACACTACTTTTTTTGTCTTCTTTAATCCATCAGCCAAGTGGATGACAGCCAGAATGACACGCATGACACCTCTCTCCTTCCCTCTTAGAGTACAGTACAGTTAGAACTCACACCAGTCTCTCTCTCTCTCTCTCTCTCTCTAGTTAGAACTCACACCAGTCTCTCTCTCTCTCTCTCTCTCTCGTTAGAACTCACACCAGTCTCTCTCTCTCTCTCTCTCTAGTTAGAACTCACACCAGTCTCTCTCTCTCTCTCTCCAGTTAGAACTCACACCAGTCTCTCTCTCTCTCTCTCCCTCCAGTTAGAACTCACACCAGTCTCTCTCTCTCGCTCTAGTTAGAACTCACACCAGTCTCTCTCTCTCTCTACAGTTAGAACTCACACCAGTCTCTCTCTCTCTCTCTCTCTCTCTCTCGTTAGAACTCACACCAGTCTCTCTCTCTCTCTCTCTCTAGTTAGAACTCACACCAGTCTCTCTAAATGAGTTTTCTCCGGAGGGTGGCTGGGGTCTCCCTGAGAGATCGGGTGAGAAGTTCAGTCATCCGGGAGAGACTCGGAGTAGAGCCGCTGCTCCTTTGCGTCGAAAGGAGCCAGTTGAGGTGGTTCGGGCATCTAGTGAGGATGCCTCCTGGGCGCCTCCCTAGGGAGGTGTTCCAGGCGTGTCCGGCTGGGAGGAGGCCGCGGGGTAGACCCAGGACTAGGTGGCGGGACTACATCTCCGCACTGGCCTGTGAGCGGCTAAAGATTCCCCATGCAGAGCTGGTTGATGCTGCTAGGGAAAGGGATGTCTGGGGCCCCCTGCTGGAGCTGCTGCCTCCGCGACCCGACCCTGGATAAGCGGATGAAGATGATGATGATGACCAGTCTCTCTCTCTCTCTCTCGATCAAACTCACACCAGTCTCTCTCTCTCTCTCTCTACAGTTAGAACTCACACCAGTCTCTCTCTCTCTCTCTACAGTTAGAACTCACACCAGTCTCTCTCTCTCTCTCTCTCTCCAGTTAGAACTCAGACCAGTCTCTCTCTCTAGTTAGAACTCACACCAGTCTCTCTCTCTCTCTCTCTCGTTAGAACTCACACCAGTCTCTCTCTCTCTCTCTCTCTCCAGTTAGAACTCAGACCAGTCTCTCTCTCTAGTTAGAACTCACACCAGTCTCTCTCTCTCTCTCTCCAGTTAGAACTCACACCAGTCTCTATCTCTCTCTCGAACTCACACCAGTCTCTCTCTCTCTCTCGAACTCACACCAGCCTCTCTCTCTCTCTCTCTCTCTCGAACTCACGCCAGTCTCTCTCTCTCTCTCGATCAAACTCACACCAGTCTCTCTCTCTCTACAGTTAGAACTCACACCAGTCTCTCTCTCTCTCTCGATCAAACTCACACCAGTCTCTCTCTCGATCAAACTCACACCAGTCTCTCTCTCTCTACAGTTAGAACTCACACCAGTCTCTCTCTCTCTCTCTCTCTCTCTCTACAGTTAGAACTCACACCAGTCTCTCTCTCTCTCCAGAGCAACCTATCTTTCGCTCTGGGGGAAAAAATCTGACAAAACGCAAAAACACCACCAGACCTGGGAAAAAATGGATGGATTCCTGTCAACAAGGGGAGAGAGAGAGGAGGGAGGAGAGAGAGAGAAAAGGGGAGAGAGAGCGAGAAAGGGAGAGGGAGAGGATGAGAGCGAAAAAGGGAGGGAGGAAGAGGGAGAGAGAAATGGAGAGGGAGATGGGAGAGGGAAAGCAACAACGTGCTTGTGAAAAGTTGGATCAGGATGTGAGAGCGCCAGCCAGCAGCGCTGGATGAAGCCCTGAAACCTCCAGATTTATTTCCTTTGGCCCATTCTCAGCAGAGGACTTTTAGTGAGCTCACGATAGTGCTAGCTCCTGTTAGACTGGTACAGGGCGCTAGCTCCTGTTAGTCTGGGTGCTATAGCTCCTGTTAGACTGGTACAGGGCGCTAGCTCCTGTTAGACTGGTATATGGTGCTAGTTCCCATTAGACTGGGTGCTTGCTCCTGTTAGACTGGTATAGTGTGCTAGCTCCTGTTGGGCTGGTATAGTGTGCTAGCTCCTGTTGGGCTGTTATAGTGTGCTAGCTCCTGTTGGGCTGGTATAGGGTGCTACTAGCCTTTATCTTAGCATGGAGGTGGAGTGGGCTTAGCTCTAGAGCTTGCGGGTCGGTCCAACTCATTATCTTACTAGCAGGGAACAATGGCCGCACTCAGATCCCTGGTCTGGCATAACAAGGGAAGTACAACAGAGGAGAGGCCCACTGTGTGTGTGTGTGTGTGTGTGTGTGTGTGTGTCCGTCCGTCCGTCCGTCCGTCCGTCCGTCCGTCCGTCCGTTCTGTCAATCGGAGGAAATACACAGACTAAAAGAGACCGTTGGACCAAGACCAAAGTCTAAATAAACAGTTAAGTAGTGAAGTAAAACACGTTCACACACACACTTTGCAGGAGATCCAGGGAGAGAGCTTGGGGGTGTGTGTGATTCCCACACCAGGATGGACCGGGGCGTCCTTGCAGTGGTATGCAGTCAGTGTGTGAAGGGCAGATCAAAAATAGCTCCACTATAATTCAACCCGTTTATTCACAGCTAAGAGAGCACATCGAGCCTGTGTAGTGTGTGTGTGGGGGGGGGGGGGGGGTGTGGTGTGTTTGCATGTGTGTGTAGGTGTGTGTGTGTGGTGTGTTTGCATGTGTGTGTGGGTGTGTAGTGTGTTTGCGTGCGTGCGTGTGTGCGTGGTGTGTTTGCGTGTGTGTGTGTGTATGTGTGGTGTGGTGTGTTTGCGTGTGTGTATGTGTGTGTGTGTGTGTGTGTGTGTGTGCGTGTGCGTGTCTGGTGTGTGTGTGCGTGTGTGTGTGTCTGGTGTGTGTGTGTGTGCATACAGTATAAACCATATCATTTTCCTCTGGCTTGGGTTTTATGATTGGAGGACAGAGAAAGAATGACCAGGAATGAAACACAGAGAGGAATGTTCAGGGTGTGCCAAAGAATCTATGGAATGTCTCTTTTTTTGGATGTGGTGGGGGGCCAGGAGGGAGGGGGTGGGGGGGGGGGGGTAATTGGTCAACAAAAGGGAAAGCACACACAAGTGTTTCCATGGTTAACGTTTACTTCTCTTGAGCTGGCCAACTAGAGGAACCAAGCTAACAAAG
Source organism: Borostomias antarcticus (assembly GCF_949987555.1). Lineage (NCBI taxonomy): Eukaryota > Metazoa > Chordata > Actinopteri > Stomiiformes > Stomiidae > Borostomias > Borostomias antarcticus. The sequence goes on from NC_140253.1 coordinate 14,354,349, forward strand.
TCCTAGCCTAGTGCTCTAGCCACGCAGACCACAACAACGCTGCATGCCCTGTGGAGAAGATGTACAACAAAGAGAGAGAGAAAAAAAAATATATATATATATATATATATATATATATATATATATATATATATATATATATATATACACAAAAGTATTTTATAAAGGGGCTAGTGATAAAAATGGTCAAAGAGACTTGGTGAGGGGACCTGGGGTTAAAGGTTACTGGTGGGAGGGCGTGGCATCAACAGGGTTTGGGGTGAGAGTATTGGGGAACGGGTCCCAAGTTCAAACCATAACTGGATCGTTACTATACCTAGTCCCTTCCTCAAGGAGAGACGGACGGACAGCCGTCCAAAAGCTTCCCAAACGCACATGGAGTAGGCCGGCTTCGCTGACTGAGCCCTGCTGGTTTGGCTGGAGCTAGTCTCGCGATACCAGACGACCAGGGACGTCCGCCTACCGATCGTCTGGGGACTTTCAAGACAGTTGCTAGAAGGACGGCCAGATCAGCCACTAACAAACCTATGACATGCCGCTTTGGAAATCCCCCTTTGGACATTTTTCCAAGAACACGCCTTACCAGAAATGATGCCCTCCTCATTTCCTCTTCCATAGGGAAACAAGCTGGAGATATACTGTACAGTCAATCACTTTGTAACACAAAACATTGATGCTCGGGACAATGGATGTCCCGAGCAACATTAGATTATTGGATTCTGTTTTATTGAATGTGCGCTTAGTCCACAAGATTAGTGCAATGAAGGACTTCAAGCAACTTTGTTTAAAGCTTTTAACCCAGGAGAAGAAAGACGTGTTGACGACTGGTTGCGTTCGTCTAGTTGATGTGTTGGGCAGCCTACTGCTTGCTAGCCAGATGGCATTAGACTTTGCTATTTAGTCCAGATGAATGGATCCCGTCTCCTAATAAAAGACTGTTTTTAACGGATGATAACGCACGTGTTCCTGGTATGGTAGTGTTCACTGTCATCGCCCCAATATAACGCTCGAGGAAGTCCTTCCTCCCAACAGCCATTAGACTATTCAACTCCACAAAATCTGGGCGTGGCCACAGGGATTGCACTTATTAATAACGCACTGACTGATTATGACACTATGGCTTTTAACTGGAGATCACTTGGTGTACAACACATCCATTGTTTTTAACAACGTACATGTCTGATGTTTTTGGTCTGTCCTTATCTTGTATGTTTCTATATGTGTATTGTTGTCTTGTGTTGTTTTTATGGCTGTTTTATGAGCTACGTGGCATTTTAATTTCCTTCGGGATAAATAAAGTGAATCAAATCAAATCAAAATATGAAGGACCGCCCTAAACACCTTGGATTGGTCAGTCAAGCAAAGCGTTTAGACTTCGGAGTCTAGGCTGGAGCTGCAGATGTTTTGAAAAACTAGCATACACACACACCCTCCAACACACACACATACACCCCCCAACACATACACATACACCCCCCAACACATACACACACACCCCCCAACACATACACACACACCCCCCAACACATACACACACACCCCCCAACACACACACACACCCCCCTACACACACACACACACACCCCAACACATACACACACACACCCCCCAACACATACACACACACCCCCCAACACATACACACACACACCCCAACACACACACACACACACACACCCCCCAACACACACACACACACACCCCCCAACACACACACACACACCCCCCCCAACACATACACACACACCCCCCAACACATACACACACACCCCCCAACACACACACATACACTCCCCAACACATACACATACACCCCCCAACACATACACATACACCCCCCAACACATACACATACACCCCCCAACACACACACACACACACACACCCCCCAACACACACACACACACACACACACACCCCCCAACACATACACATACACCCCCCAACACATACACATACACCCCCCAACACATACACATACACCCCCCAACACACACACATACACCCCCCAACACATACACATACACCCCCCAACACATACACACACACCCCCCAACACATACACACACACCCCCCAACACATACACATACACCTCCCAACACACACACGCACACACACACACACACACTGCCCTATGAAATGGAAAAGAAATGTATAACTCTGACTGAATTAGAGCCAAGAAAAGATTTCCTGGATTTGGAAAACTTGCGAAAGAGTGCAGTGCTACCCTTCCCCCTTCTCCTCATTGGCCCCGTCCCCCTCTCTCTCTCTCCCTTTCACTCGGTCTCTCTCCCCTCTCTTTCATTCGGTCTCTCCCTCTCTCTCTCATGTTGAAAATGTTTGCAGTCCCAATTCTCTTGACCCTGCGAGTCTCCAAAAGCCAGGAAGCAAATACACACGAACACGCGCACACACACACAAACACACACACACAGGCAATGCTGAGAGTAGCCAGCGACTTATCTGTTATGATACCACAGCAATTTCCTGGACTCGTTGCCGACAGCAACAACATAAAAAGGGAGCTGAACCCTCCATCCAACATACACAAAACACACACACACACACAACGTGAAGGCAGTGGAGACTAAAGCAGGACATCCTATATTTAGACATTGCAACCATCAAGCAGGACATCCGAGATGACGAGGGAAGTCTAGACGCCATAGACAATGCAGCCCTTCCGAAGGCATGCATGTGCACGTGTACGTGTGTACGTGTGTGTGCGTGTGTGTACGTGTGTGTGTGTGTGTGTACGTATGTGTGTGTGTGTGTACGTATGTGTGTGTGTATGTGTGCAAGCGAATGCGTCAGGTTGCATTGGACAGCCTGTGGCAACCTGTCCCTTGATGATGTCACAGGGTTCTGTTGATGTCACTGCTCTAATAGGAGAGGTGGCTGCTCTGGGTCAGAAAGAGAAAGAGAGAGAGAGAGAGAGAGAGAGAGAGAGAGAGAGAGAGAGAGAGGATGGGAAAAGAAAATAGGGGACGAAGAGACTTCAAGAGAGACTCAGAAGGAGTGAGCGAGAGAGAGAGGAGAGAGAAAAAGAGAGAGATGAGGAGAGAGAAAAAGAGAGAGATGACGAGAGAGAGAGAGAGTGTGACTAATCAGAGCAGGAATGTCACATCCCTGCCAATCTAACTAATGGGTCCGACACAGCTCTCGACCGCCTCCCTCTCCAAAACCTCCCCGTAACTAACTAGCTAACTCTCTCTCCTGGTGGAACGGCGTTGTTTCATAACACCAGCACGGGGCTCTTCTCCGACTGGGCCTCGGTTCTCGGACCGCCCCAGTTCGGCTGGGCCCGGACGGACAGGACGCCATCGGGCCGTCGGCCCGGCTTCCGAGAGAAAACAACTGCCTCCGTTTGAAACAAACGCACCTGTGGCCGACGCTGTCCGTCACCTTGTTCTCCATGTCGCTGTGAAGCCAAAGCCAATGTCGCCACAGTGTGTGGACAATGTTGTTGTTATTGGTGTTCCGTTCCATTGCCGGGTTCTTTAAGCTCAAAATGAGGTTAGAACCAGGATACCAATGTGACTGCAGTGACCACAGCCCCACCAATCACACGTCTCCAACCATAACCGGCCACATCCCACAGGACGTTACATCACCATCGCCAGAGGAGTCACGCATACACACACACACACGCACACGCGCTCACGCACACACACCAAATCCCACTCTCTCCTGCCTAGTCCTGCCTTGTCCAATCATTAGACTGGAATGTGTTTTCCTGGCCCAATCAGAGTGTGTTTCAGAGGAGGTTATGTGGTCTTGGTTTGGGTAATGAAACCGACTCTTCTTGAGAAACCGGCTTTGTGGTTAGAGTGTCCACCCTGAGATTGAGATGTTGAGGGTTCGATCCCCGGCCGAGTCATACCAAAGCCAAAAAAATGGTACCCAATGCCTCCTTAATTGGCACTCAGCATCAAGAGTTGGATTGGGGGTGAGTCCCTGTGACATATTAGCATCATGTTCAGGGGGTGTACTTTTACATCAAGCTGCCTCATGCTAAGCGGGGTACACGTATAAAGATAATCTCGCTGATTGTGGTCCCGATTTCCCCCCTTCCGACCAAGGACAGCAAACGCGCCGATTATCGGATGTCTCTAAAGATTATCCTACAAGAGTATCCTGTGGTGTGAGGTGTGTTAAGAGTCAATTTCTCCCGATAATCTGCTTGGAAAATAATCGGGGCCGACAATCGTAAATATTAAACCTGTTCAATATTTACAACCAAAAGTCCTTGTGTGTGTGGGGAAAGCTGACAACTCCTGATTCACTGACTCTGTGGATGGTGACGTGGAATGGAATGTAGCCAATCAAGAAGCAAGTTTACTGAATAACACGGAAACAAGGAAGACGACAACGTAATCCTGGTTACCACCAACAGTGGGAAGACAGAGGCGAAGTTCAAAGTGCGATGGAGCTCCGAAATGGAGGACCAACTTGTTGATTTATGGCACACACACTAGTGTTTATATAATGTGTCCTCCAAATGTTACTACAACAGAAACCATTTGTTTACCATTCTTCTTCTTTTCCTTCTTCAGATCATGATCACGCAATATTTCTGGCTTGGGGGACGAGACTCTAGACTGTCGTAGGACAGAATCTTTATGTATGTGCTGTATTGGGAATATCGGAGCACACCACACACAATCCGATCAAAACTGTTCAATCTATGATTTTTTTATCTTCATGTGTGGGGTCTCTCACAGATAAAAAATCTGTTAAGATTTAGAAAATCTTTATATGTGGAATCAGGAGATAGGCTCCTGCCCTATGGGCCACTAGGCTTGGTTCTCAAGGCTACTTACTTACTTATGTGGTATTGAACTCATGGGAGAGAGGAAGCCAGCGAGAGAAACCAGGGTCACCAGGGCACCCCTAACCCTAACCCGTCACAAAGCTTCCCTTCCTGCCTGATGAAGACCAACTACAGGACAACACCAATGAATACCGACACACCTGGGGAGGTGGCCTTTACACACCCTCTCATCACGATGCTGTGTGTGTGTGTGTGTGTGTGTGTGTGTGTGTGTGTGTGTGTGTGTGTGTGTGTGTGTGTGTGTGTGTGAGAGAGCGTGTGCATGTGAATAGGTCCGTGTGTGTTAGAGATGTGCGGATGGAGTTTGAGCGCACCCGAATCCACGTGCATTCATCAATCATCCACCCGCCACCCACCTGACATAATTATCTTCTAAAATGTAGAGACCCACACCCGCACCCAACCCGCCAAACATGAAGTTATTGTATTTACATTTAAATGATGTCCAGCCATTCGTGCTCATTCACTTTTCATATACAGTAGGCACATTTTCTTGACTTAACCAATTTAAAGACTATAGGCTCGCTTTCGCAGGATCTCGGTTGACGAAGTGGTCGAGGGTATTTGAGTGAGCTGCTGGCAGGTCTCGCGCTCTCTCGCAGTTGTTATAATATAATATATATAATTATAGTAGTTATTAAATACGAATATAAATGACAAATCCATCTGCAATCCACCCGAAATTAATCACAATGTTGATTTTTATTGGCCCAACCACCCGCGGATATCCGCAATATTCGCATCTCTAGTGTGTGTGTATCTGATGAAGGTCAAAGTAAAGCAAACTAAATGTGCAGTGGTGTGGAAAAGACAACCCCACAAAAACAGCAACAGACGTGTTTGTGTGTGTGTGTGTGTGTGTGTGTGTGTGTGTGTGTGTGGAGGGTTAAAACAACTTTACACCGATGCCTTGCTTCCAGAGCTCATTTGCATATGATGAATATTGTGCATAGTGAGGAGCCAATCACAAGCCAGAACTGACAGCTACACAGACAGCCCATCACTGAGGCAACATGGATTTGTCAGAATGCTTGCCAAACACACAAACACAAACACGCACACACTCACTCACACACCTGACACAGAAAGAATAGAGAGAAAAGCAGAAAGAGAAAGAGATAGAAAGGAAGAGGAGGACAAACATTTCACTTTCACATCCCGCAGGATGAACAGGGCCTCTGTGCTCCTTCACTGTTCAAACACCTCTCGGCTGTCTGCTCCCTGCAACAACAATACACTCTCTCTCTCTCTCTCTCACACACACACACACAGCTAGGGCTATGACCAGGCCCGTGGGGACAATAACCCTATTGTGAGGCTCAAATAGGGGGAATAGAGAGATGGAACGGAGAATGAGAAAAGATTGACACAGTGGACGAACACACACACACACGCGCACGCACACACATACACGCACACACACACGCACACGGACACACACACACGGACACACACACACGGACACACACACACGGACACGCACGCACACGGACACACAAACAGACACACGGACACACGGACACACACACACGGACACACACACATGGACACACACACACATAATGTACACACAGACACACACACATGGACACACACATGTACACACACGGACACACACACGGACACGCACACAGACACACACACACACACGGACACACACACACAGGATCTGAGAGGAATGCTTGTCTTGCAGCACAGCCCAGGATGAGTCAACTACAATCTGCAGTGACCCAGCAAACTCCCCCAGCATCATTTATCTACCGTTACTTTCAATAAGTAGATGTATAACACACACACACTCACTCACTCACTCACTCACTCAACTCACACACACGCACACACACACGCACACACTCACACTTGTTTTATCAAGGGTGGGACAGTGGCATTGTTTCACAGGGAAAGCGACATGGTGATAACAACTCCCCCCTGAACCTTATCTGATTGGTCGCTTGCTCATACACACACACACACGCGCACACATGCACACACATGCTGACACCCACATTTGCCCCCACTACTTTTCTCGCTGCCATGCCTGAACACCTCACACACACACACACACATACACACACACACACACACACACACACACACACACACACACACAAACACTGACACAGAAAAACACACAGAGACAAACACACACACTGACACAGACAAACATACAGAAACAAACACAGACAGACAGACAGACAGACAGACAGACAGACAGACAGACAGACAGACAGACAGACAAATACACACACACTGCAAAGAATAATGCATGCAGAAAAGCTGTACAGAGGAAGGGGGTATAAACACACACACACACACAGTGTGGGAGCAGAGGGACTCCATACATCCGGTACAGGGTATTTTGGGGTGTAATGAGGAGTATTCTGGGGTTCTGACGTTCCTGGGGAGTCACAAGGTGACAGCTTACATTACCACCACACTGCTATATCTGCTGGGGGGTGCGTGTATGTGTGTAAGAACCTCCCTCCCTGGCAAAGCACATGCACGCTACAGACCTGAGCTTACGCTCATGCACGCACACGCACACACTGCAGGTTTGCAGCATTTGCGCCAAAACTCCATAAACGTCCAAGTCCCTTTTTCCACAGTCAGCAAGTCTTGTTGTCTGACAGGAGAAAGAGAAAGGGAGAGCTGGGGGAGAGAGGGAGAGGGTCAGAGAAGGAGAAAGTGGGAAAGAGAGTGGATTGGAATATAAACCCAAGAGCCCTCTGCAATTAGCAATGACATCATATCCCCAGACGACACACACACACACACACACACACACACTCTCACACACACACACACACACACACACACACACACAGCAGGCCAGTGGCTGGACAGAGCCTGTGCCAAAAGCCAGGGGAAGGGGTTGGAAGCAGAGGGGAAGGGGAGGAAGAGCAGGGGGAGGGGGGAGGATGACAGTGCACCTCCACCCCTCTGCTGATGACAGGGGAATCCTATTCTGAGACGTCAGCTGCCATGTTTGCATGTAAACATATTGTATGATGTGATTTCTACCAGGCCTTTGCGTTCCAGCACAGACCCGAAACCCTGGTAAAATATGCACAAACACGCACACAAGGAAACTCTTGCGCTTCCCGTCTCGCGCACGCTCGCGCACGCACACACACACACACACACACACACACACACACACACACACAGCCATCTATCAAAGCTCAGCCTAGAAGTAAATGGATTGGGCCGCCATTAATCCGTCCTAAATCTCCAGACATGCTAACTAACGGTCAATGTAGAACTCTCTGATTCTGGTTGATACTCGCTGAGACACAGTGAATCATAACGAACCACTGATAATAATCTGACCCCCCCCCCCCCCCCAAAAAAAACAGGTTGAGAATATTTTGTTTGCTTTTCAAGATGCCAAACTCATGGAGCATAAACAGGCAATTAAAGTGGCTCCACGTTTGTATAAAACAAACAAGGCCATTATCCCGGGGAGAAACTACCCAGTACAAGACTGGAAACGATTAGAGCGCTGCCGTCAGCACGCTCGACCGCCTCGCCTAGCGCCGCACACACAAGTCCGGCAACCCGACTCATGAGAATAGCCCCTGGGTACCACCGTTAAACAATGGGCCCCATATAACGCAACTGCAGGCCAGAAATCCAACAACCCCGATTCCTACAGCCGCGACTCGCTGTTGAATACAGTTTTGTGGCGCAGAAGCTAATGTCTCCACATGAGGATAGCGATAGCGAGGCGCATGGAAGGGGGCCGAGGGGTGTGAGGGCAGCTATACGCTGGACGGGTCGTGGAGGGATGGGTTTGTCTGTAGGCTGGATAAAAGTAGCGGCATTCTCCTACTACATGTCGTCTCGCCACGAAAGCCAACACGTTGCTCTAGCCTCAGTGCGTGTTGTTGATAGTCAAACACTGCAGCCGTGAGTTCGATTAGCAGTAGGCTACGAAAAGGCCCCAAATATGCCCGTTTGTCGTCAAATTTGGGGATCATACAAGTGAATTCTGGCAATACCTACACCCTGACCACTAGCCTATGCTTAAGGTCTCTCATAACTAGTTATGGGAAATAATATGATGTTATCTTCAATGTTGTCCATCATCACGTCATTAACCCAAATCATGCACCAAACACAAAAGTCAAATCCAAGCCTACCTCCCGCAGCGGTCAATGTTTGGCAACAGTGTTGCGAGGCCGACGCGTGTTTGTTTAGCTGTTATTTCTGCATGGGATGCGTTGAAAGATCGCACATTTACCGAAGTGAAACCAAATATTGCGAATAGGAAAGCGAAAAGGGCACTATTTGTCCCCGACAGTGAGCGATCTGTCGCCGCAGCCTCCCTGATACCCCCCCGCCCCCTCAACCTTCGCAGCTGAGCCCCGACACAGCCTGCCTACCTCGCCCGAAGGAACAGAAGTTAACAGAGACAATTCGAGCTATCCGCTGGCGCACGGACGATCATTTCGGGCCAGTAAAATAACTGTAGCCTGTGACAGAAGCTCTCGTATAGAAAATAAATCCGCGGCAGACCACATCACTTACCGCCCCGTTGTAGGTTAACTCTCGTCTTCGCTGCGCTGCTTCTTGTTCACTGTTCCTTCCTTCTCTTCTCCTCCCTTCCAGATGCCGCTGATTTCCAGAGGAGAAGCCTGCGCAGATCCGGAAGCGAGCGGTCCTATCACAGGCCTCGCTTCAGGGAAAATACTTTATTCAAGATTAAAGATCTCTTTATTGCCATGCATATGGTTCGCACATACTAGGAATTTGACTAGGGTTAAGGCACACGCTGTTGTAGACGACACAGGACAGGGTGCAGAGCAGGACAGGACAGGACAGTGCAAAAGACATGACAGTGCAAAACAGTACAAAAACAGTGCAAATATAAAATACAAAAAACAGTGAAACAAAATGCAGTGCAATGTACACATTACGATATAATGTAAAATAAATAAATAAAAGGGATACCATATACAGAATGTATATAGCCTACTCTGTATAAGCTATACAAAGTGTATGTGCAGGTAGGCCTACAGTTTGGGTGCAGTGTACAGTGAGTGTGCAAGTGGTGAGGGTATAGTCAGATGGCCGTGGGAAAGAAGCTGTTTTTGTGGCGTATGGACCAAGGTTATTATAGTTAATGAAAACTGACTAAAAAACGAAAACTAGCAGTGAAAAAACATTTTAGTTATCTTATTGGAAAATGTTAACTTCTGCACAATAGGTTTAGAAAGCCTATTGAGTAACTTGTTACCTTACAGTTCGTTGACATTGATTAGGCCTACTGTGTAACTACATAGTAATATAGTAACATTATACACTGAACTGCTATGTAATTACCGTATTTTATGGGGGCAGCATAGGTTATTGTACATTTGACTAATTGATTTATGTTTATTTAAGTGTTCTACAACATTTATGGTGCCCAGCCCATCTGAGCTTACAAGACGCTCAATAGCAATAACGGCCACGGGTGGCTGCATGACAAATCATAATACACATTTCCACAAATTCAAAAAGTTGTCACATTGAGATGAAATTATGTGGTGTGACATTCCCTTAGGCTCCTCCCACACCAGCCGCTGTCTGGCCAATGAGGAAGATGTGAGTGAGGGACCCAGCAACCTGTCCTTAGGGGAGGAGAGAGAGGAGAGGAGGAAGGGTAGGAGGAGCAGGGGCAGCCTGGAGAGGAGTGGCGGAGCAGAGAGGAAGAAGAGGGGTCGTGAGGTACTCGAGGAAGAGGAGGAAGATGGCTCGGACGAGTTGGTGATCGTTCTGTCCTCTGAGGACATGTCATCGTCCTCCTACGTCTCCCTGTCCCAGAGGAGTGGGGGGAGCAGACAGGAAGAGGAGGAGTCGTGAGGTAGAAGAGGAGAATGATGGCTTGAGTGAGTTGCTGGTGGTTCTGTCCTCTGAGGACATGTCATCGTCCTCCTCCCTGTCCTTGTCCCAGACCGAGAGGTGCTGCCTGCACCCCCAGAGAACCAGCATGGACCCTATGACCCACCCTGCAAGCACCCTGCAGCCCACGGCCCTCATATACAGTGTATAACTCAGAGGTTAGACAGACAGACACATGATAGACAGACTGTGAGGGACCGAACCAGCAGGAGTCACAGGTAGACTTTGATAAAGAGGGGTTTTATTTACCACAAATAATGCAGAAAGTAATTCACAGGAAAATATGACTAAAGTTCTGGGCCCATAAAAGAGGTCAAAGAAACAGAATTGAACTCAGGCTATACAACTGAACAAACTGAACATAACTGACCTCCCAAACTGCACAGAATGGAGAACATATATACTGGCCAATCAGACCATTTAAACACACAAGGGGGTCACAAACAAACAAGACTACTATCTAACATCCAAATAACAAAACAGGACAACTCCTCCAAAGGTTAACTTATTTATAATACACTATTAACCAAAACCAAAGTATCAAATACTAAAGAAACAAACACATATCTAAATCAAGTATAACACTCCCCCCCATTATGTACACTGAAAAAGAGTAGAGTAAAATGTATCTAATTAACTAGCAATAGGGGGGTTGAATAAGACTTGGCGCATGGGTACCAATGTAGTCCTAGACCTGCCATCTTTGTGTCCTCCACAGGTGTATCAAGTGGTCTAATTGGCTCTAGTGCATAGAATCCTATGCAATCAGACCAATTGACACACCTGTGTAGGGCACAAATATGACAGATCTTGGAATACATTTGGTACCAACGTTTCTAGGTGGATATAGGTTGACTGACGAGCCTTGTCGTGGTAGTAACGTATTCCGCGTCGGGACGGCGGTAGATTCAAAGTGTTTGGTTCTGGTAAGATTGCATAAACTGTACTCTGACTGTATCAACATGTCTACTAGTCCGGATGGTGGTGGTGGTAGTGGTGGGTACAGGACACAAATGGGTTACGTGAGGTATACTGTGAGGGCATACATCCCCAAGCCGCTCAGATGTTTCAAGTGCCAGAGAATGGGGCACACAGCACAGCAGTGTAAGGGTCAGGTTAGATGCGCCCGTTGTGGGGGCCAACATGAGTATGGGAAGTGTGAGGTAGATGCCAAGATGTGTTGTTGTAATTGCAGGGGTGAGCACAGTGCTGTGTATGGTGGATGTGTAGCGCAGATTGAAGCCAGGGAGGTCCAACGGGTTACGCTGCGCTCACACGCTTGCGTTTGATGCGTCAACATTGACGGATGCCATTTACTTTCAATGGCTGCAGCCGAATGGCATTCTGGTTCCGTTGTTGTCCCGGTGCGTTGCGTTGCCTGTGTTGCTAGCATCGAAAGTTGAGAAATTTCAGATGCGTTGCTGGAGCTGCCGACCAATCAGATGTCTTGACGGAGAAAGACGTCATCGCAAAGCAGGATTTGAGGCACTGAAGACGGTTAGGGGGGCGGGGCCGAGCAGCAGGCCTCCTAGTGGTGTGACTGAGAGTGTTGGTCCTGTAACGGACGGGCGGCCCCAGCCCCAGGCTCCAGCACCGCCGCCTAGTGTGTGTTCCCACAATTGTAGTGTTGATGATGACACACTGGTAATGGGCAAAGTGGATTTTGTGGCCTTCATCTGTCATGTCGTGAATGTTGCAGCGCAGCATAAGGGGAAGAGCGATAAGATCAAGGCCATTGTGGAGGCAGCCGAAATATTCCTTGTAGTGATGGAGGTATACAGATACATGCATTGTTGAATAAACCAGTGGATCATGGGGAGGGTTGAAACCTTACTGATGGTGCTTCACGTTCTGCAGTGGAATGCTAGGAGCCTTGTAGCCAATGGACAAGAATTGAAGAAGTATATATATGAGTTAGATGTAGTTCCTGATGTTGTTTGTGTGCAAGAGACTTGGCTGCGGCCTCAGTTGGATTTTGTGATCCCGGGTACAGGTCTGTAAGAAAAGATCGGGCGCACAATCAAAGTGGTGGGGGGTGTGTGACATTTCTAAAAGATGGGAAAGCCTATAGGGAGATGCCCTTCCCTGTGGATGTTAAATGTGTTGTGGTTGAACTGTGTAGCCCAAGGGAGGAGGTCAATGTTAAGGTGATCAATTTCTACAATCCATGTAAGACGCTTACAGTGGACATGTTCCAGGACATAGCTGGGGCGGTGTCAAATCATTGGAGCCCAGCAGAGTGACTTAAACTCTCTTTGGGAGAAACGTGTTCTCCAGAAGGCCAAAAGTATTACTACTAACCACGACCACATCCTGTCCAGTGAGCTTACACTAATGCCGTCAGGGCAGCGCTATCTGCCGCCTCTCAGAAAGACAAACCGTTACTCCAAGTCGTTCATTCCCTCTGCCATTAAGCTGCTGAACGCAGAGTACCTTTCTTGAATGAAGAATTTGCATCTGCATCTATTTTGCACAAACCACATGTTGGTTGCCCTTGTTGGGATTTAGGTACATTCGTGGAATGTAATTTGCTATGTGCAATACACTTGGTACTTTATTTTATTTATTCTTGTACTTCTTCCTTTTTTTATTCTCGTATTTATTCTGCTTTTATTTCAAATACTTTTATTCTTGTATTCTTATTGAATATTTTCTTCTGCTCTCCGCCTAACTTTATGCCATTTATCGTGTTCCCTCTGTCACTGATGATGATTGTGCAGTACGAATGTGTATGTGTAGTACGAATGTGTATGTGTAGTATGAATGTGTATGTGTAGTATGAATGTGTATGTGTAGTATGAATGTGTATATGTAGTATGAATGTGTATGTGTAGTATGAATGTGTATATGTAGTATGAATGTGTATATGTAGTATGAATGTGTATATATAGTATGAATGTGTATATGTAGTATGAATGTGTATATATAGTATGAATGTGTATATGTAGTATGAATGTGTATATGTAGTATGAATGTGTATATGTAGTATGAGTGTGTATACTGTATGTAGTATGAATGTGTATATGTAGTATGAATGTGTATGTGTAGTATGAATGTGTATATGTAGTCGGTGGACTGTATAAACTGAATTGCCCTTCGGGGATAAATAAAGCTATCTGTATCTGTATCAGTAATGGTCAGGTGGTGGAAGACATGTTGGATGGAAGGTCGCTGGTCTGCCTTAATAATGGGCAGGGCACGAGGCTTGATGTGAATAGGGGAACAATGTCCTGCCTGGATCTTACGCTAGTGTCAAGTAGTCTGGTGACAGCCTTTGAGTGGCTTGTTGAGACCGAGTCAACTTTTCTTTTTTTTTTCTAACCCCCCCCCCCCCCCCCCCCCAGTGAGGCCTTTTTTTTTTTTTTTTTCTCTCTCTTTATTTATTTATTATAATTTCTCCAATAAAGTTTTTTTTAGGGTAGGCTATCCAGCATAGACATGGGTGGTGATAAAAAATGACAAAATACACATTAAACATCCACAAATACAGACAAAAAACAACACAAACAAAAAAACAGGGTCAACGATACAATCAAGTGGAAGGAGAAGCATAATGGTACAACAAGATACAACACCATAAAGGACAACGACAAACAAATAGCTACTTTAAAACAGCCAACACAAAAATAAACATCAACCACATAACCAAAATACAGTATATTAAGGAACCACACACACTCGCTCACCACACTTTCACATTACACTCAATCCAAAACATATAAAATCGAAAACTAAAACATAAAGATGTAAGGGTAGGGGGGGGGACTCTCCAATATAGCAAATCAATACAAACACAAACCAAAGAACAGGGACAATGATACAATCAAATAAAGGAAAGGAAAAGGACAATGACAGCTGCAAATAGCTGCTTAAAAAAGCCAACACAAAAAACATCCACTACCGCATAGAACAAAACATAAATAAGGGACCACACACACTCACTCACCACACATACACACAAACACTCAATCCATAACACATAAAACAAAGGACTAAAACATAAGGATGGAGGGACAGGGGGGGGACTCTCCATTTAATTTAATTTAAGTAATCAACTCCAACCTTCGCCCTGACTTAAAATATTCCACCCTCGCTCATAGATTAGATTCTGTTCTCTACTTCTATTAATATTTTTTTTCAAGGATCCACTGAAACTTCACAAACATTTTAAACTGTTCTATACTCAATTGCTGTCTATCTGTGGCTTTAAATATGAAGGCTTTACCCAGCATAGTGATAATATTGTTCAGGTCTTTTCCATCCACCTCATCCCTTAAATCACCAAACATTATAGTTAGAGGACAGCTGTAGAAATGTGAATTATAAATACAAATCCACTCCCCCACTTTGATCCAAAATAATGCACTTCCCTACAATACCAAAATAAGTGAAATTCTGACTCTTCTTCCTCCTTACAAAATCTACATAAGTCGCTCTTTTGGATTCCCCATTTTTTTAGCTTTGTTTTGATAGGCAAATACCTGTAAATAAGTTTTAATTGCAAAATTCTAATAGAAACATCAAAGGTACTGAGTAAATACATGTAAATATCTTATCCCAAGGGAGGCATACGTCAAATATGTCCTCCCATTTTGAGTGTATAGCAACGGGTGCCACTGCTATTTTCTTTTGGTACAAATAAAATTGATACATCTTTTTTATTGATCTTTTCCTTGTTTACCCAAGTTCTATCTTTAATAACAGGGCAACAAACTAATAGTTTTGGGCTTAATAATAATCTCCGTTCCCAAGCCTGTGAAATGGCAGCCCGAAGCTAATTATATGACAAGGAGTCACAGACGTTACTATGTATCACTATAAACTCATCATAAGACAATAATTCTCCTTTACTATTTAAGAGATCGTTTACAAATAATATACCTTGTTCAAACATTGTTTCAATAAAGAAAGCTGTATGATTAGTTACAATATTAATATTAAACCATAATAGCTGACTTTGGATTTCATGGGGAAATTATGGTGGATGATATTGGTACTGAAGCCAGCTGACTATTACTTCTTCCAAGAAACCAGATAAGTAAGGAAAATACTTTCTCTTCAATAAGGTAAACTGAGAAACAGTTAGTTGGAAGTAAGGATACAGTTGTTTCTGGAAAAGGGGATGAGCAGTCATCAATAGCTTTGCTGAAAACCATTGCGGGTTTAACAAATTTAGGTACAAGGGCCGCCTTCAATACAAAATTGAGAGCCCCAAGACTCAACAGTTTAAGCCCACCATGGCTGTAGTCATTATACAAGTAGCCCCGCTTTATCCTATCAGGCTTTCCGCTCCATAAGAAGTCAAACTGTAAGGGGGCTGGTTGGCTAGCTGACCCAAACGCAGGACCACGGACACAGACGGACAGTTCCAAGCCCAGAGGGCGGTTTAATATAAAGCGGCAGTACAGAGGGCAAGGCAAAAGGGTAGTCAAGTTCAGGCAGGGGTCAATCGATCAACAAACAAAGTCCAGAAAACGTAATCCAAGCCGTGGTCGAGGTCCGGGGAGAATGGGTCGGGGAAGCCGTGTGTCAGTCCAAACTGCAGTGCATAGTGGGGAGCACCTGGATGACGTGCATAGGCAGCAGAAGGTCTGCACTCTTAGTAGGCATGGGAATGTGTGGGATCGGAGAGGTGAGTTTGGGTCAACTTTAGATGTGGACTTTACACTGACAGAGCTCAAAATAGCATAGCAGGGTACCGGGTATTCAGCCCCAGGGCAGGACCAGTTATGCTATGCCATGTTCCGACAGCTACCAGTGGCATCTTTACAGCTAGTGCTGAGAGTTTTTAATAGAATCTAGAGTGAGGGCATCTTGCCATGTGGGTGGAAGAGTGCAGTGATTTTGCCATTTCATAGGCCTATCGCATTGACTTCTCATTTGTGCAAATAGATGGAGAAGATGATAGTTCGCAGGCTGTGTCATGTGCTGGAACAGAGAGGGCTACTGAGTCACTATCAGAGTGGATTTAGGAAATGGCGTTCCACGCTGGATGTTCTGGTTGGAGTCTGCTCTGATGTTGAAAAGTCAATGAAAATGAAGGAGGGGATGGTGATTGTTTATTTTGACATTGAAAATGCATATGACTCTATGTGGAGGGATGGGCTACTTATCAAGTTGAGGTTGGGCCGTTTGGGTATTGTGGGGAGGTTGTACAATTGGGTTATGGACTTTTTAACGAATAGGACACTTAGAGTCAAGGTGGGTGCGGACGTTTCAGAGCTGTTCAGCATAGTGAATGGTATCCCTCAAGGGAGTGTGATCAGCCCGGTATTGTTTAATGTGATTTTTGCAAACCTAGATGAAATGTGCCATATGTGTTCGGGAAGCTGAGGCAGGCGATAGAGAAAGTGGACAGGTGGTCTTATGAGTGGGGATTCAATGGTTTTCACTAATAAGCGCAAGCTCGAGGCTGGGGGGCTCATGCTCTATGGTCGGCCACTGGAGTTGTTTACAGAGTTTAAACACCTGGGCTTGTGGCTCGACAGCAGGTATACATGGAAAGTACACATTTGCCACTTGGAAACCAAATGCAAAAAGGTTATCAATCTGGATGTGACTCGGGGGCAGGAATGCAATCAATGCTGGACATCTATAGGGCCCTGGTGAGACCTGCTATAGACTATGGGGATGTGATATTTGCAGCGGCAGCAAAGACTACACTGCTTAAAGTGGATCGGTTGCAATACAGGGCTCTGCGGATCTGTTTAGGAGCTATTAGATCTACCCCCAATAATGCGGTGCTCATTGAAGGTGAAGAAACGCCACTAGAGCTCAGGCGGGAGAAACTAGCGCTGGCCTATTGTGTTAGGCTGCAAAGGTGTGGGGACGACCACCTAGTTAAGCTCAGGGTGCGGCATTGTTGGGAATTCACTAGGTTCCATGGGCCGGTTGCACAAAACACCTTAAGTTAATATTTCCCTTAAGTTCTGACTTCAAATTCAGATTCAGAAAACTTTATTGTCTGTCTTGACAGAAAATCGTCTTAGACATCTTAGGCTCAACAATCAACACAAATGAACACAACGCGACTCAAGAACATTCAGTACATCCCTCAAACCAGCACAGGGAATCATTAAAAATAGAGCATGATACTAGACTACTATCATGATACTAGACTACTATCATGATACTAGACTACTATCATGATACTAGACTACTATCATGTGCAAAGTGGCATAGCGCGTGTGTCAGAGGCCTTTCTCATTGTTTGTTTAAAATGTTAACGGCAGTGGGAATAAAGGAGTTTTGGTAAATGTTTTTCTTGGCCAGGGGGACTCTATACACTATAGCGGCGGCCTGATGGAAATAGCTGGAATGACTTGTGCAGGGGGTGAATGGGATCCTCTGTAATGAGGTTACCTTTCCTTCTGACTGCTTGTGTATGGAGTACTGATAATTGAGTTTGGGTATTGCCGGTTATTTTACTTGCTTGGTTGATGATCCGGGAAAGCTTGGATTTGTTGTTAACAGATGTGGAGTTGAACCAGGATGTGATGTTGAAGGTAAGTACAGATTCAATGAGTGATTTGTACACAGCTGTTAAAATGTCCTTCCTGACATCAAAGCTCCTGAGTTTCCTCAGCAGGAACAGGCGTTGTTGTGCCTTCTTATACACCGAGTCAGTGTGTTGGGAGAAAGACAGAAGGCTGTCTATCTCCGTGCCCAGGTACGGGAAGGTTTCTACCCGCTCCACGGCCTGCCCATTCAGCCTCAGGGGTTCAAAGAGAGGGTGGCGGGAATCAGATGTTCGCCTCCCCCCACAGCACAGCTCCTTTGTCTTGGAGATGTTCAGCTCCAAAGAGCTCTCTATCCAAGACACCAAGGTATCTACCTGCTGGAGGTATTCAGACAGGGAGTTCTCATAGGGCCACCAGGGCCATATCATCTGCATATTGAAAAAGTGTCATTGCTGTTGCACATTATGTTGTTTGTATAGATGGAGAATAAAATGGGGGATAAGACACAGCCCTGGGGGACTCCAGTGTTTAAAACCATGTTTTTGGATTTAAAACCATTGACCACCACATTAAAGTCACACTGATTGTCACACACCTGAGTGTGTGAAATTTGTTCTCCGCATTTGACCCATCCCCTGGGGGAGCAGTGAGCAGCAGCGGTGCCGCACTCAGGAATCATTTGGTGATCTAACCCCCAAATTCCAACCCTTGATGCTGAATGCAAAGCAGGGAGGCAATGGGTCCCATTTTTATAGTCTTTGGTATGACCCGGCTGGGGATTGAACCCACAACCTCCCAGTCTCTGGGCGGACACTCTACCCCTAGGCCACAGAGATGGTCCGGTCCACATGCTGAGGCCGGTCCTGCAGGAAGTCCTTTATCCATAGGATCAGTGTTGGATTGACAGGTAATCCTAGAAGCCGGTCGCACAGGATGTGTGAGTCGACTGTGTTAAAAGCGGAGGAAAAGTCCATAAATAAAATCTGTGTGTGGGGGTGTGGGGAGTCCAGGTGTCTGTTTACTGTGTCCAGGAGTGTCAGACAGGCGTCCCCTACCCCTCGCTTTGCCTTGTAGGCAAACTGGAGTAGGTCCAGCTCGTCCGCCACCATGGTGGTGAGGTGGTCACTGGTGGTGAGGTGGTCACCCAGGTGCACTGACAAAGGACATCTCAGTACCTGTTCCACTCAGGAAGGGAGAATGGTAAATGGACTGCACTTATATAGCGCTTTTCCACCTTAGCGGCACTCAAAACGCTTTACAATGGTCTCTCATTCACCCATTCACACACACTCACACACCAATGGTGGCAGCTGCCATGTAAGGTGCTAACCTGCTCATTGGGAGCAATTTGGGGTTAGGTGTCTTGCTCAAGGACACTTCAACATGTGGACAGTCGGAGCTGGGAGAAGGGAAAGCGATGATTAGAAGGAAGGGATATGAGTTCTGGCAGAAAAGGTGGGATGATGACCAGAAGGGGAGGGGGTATCACAGGGTACAGAAGTCAGTTATGGTGAAGAACTACACTACACTGAACAGGAGGGAGGAAATCGTCATGGCTAGACTCAGGTTAGATCACACAGGACTGAACGGCACCTTGTTTGTAATGGGGAAAAGGGGGAGGGATACATGTGGGCAATGTGGAGCTGCAGAAAACACTGAACATGTTCTATTGCACTGTCCCAACTATGAGGAAGACAGAGAGACTCCGGGATAAAGTCAGAGAAGCAGGACGGGAATGGAATTTGAGGGGTTTATTGGGCACGGAGGGGGAAGGGGAAGGAATCTGCAGGAAGGCAATTTACTTTCTTGGGTGACACGGTTGTGGGGTAGACTTTAAGCACAGGATGATGACATGATGTTACACACTCTTGTACAGTAGGTGGCGGTATGCACCTCTAAGCTGTTTGCGATCCGCCATAAACTCAAAGAAGAAGAAGAAGAAAAACGTTTCTAGGTACGGTCATTGCATTTCTTGCATTTTCTTGCAGAGTTTTCACAAAACAATTTCATAACTGAGTAAGTAGCTTGCTAATGTGTGAGTTATACTATTTTCTGCATGTTCCCCTTGTTTGTTCAATTGCTGTGCCAGTTATCTTGCATAACAACACGAACGTTAGCTAGCTAGCCAGATAGTTTCTGGCTAACGTTAGCTAGCTAGCCAGATAGTTTCTGGCTAACTTTAGCTAGCTAAATTAGGTTGGATCAGAGAATAGTTGGATTGTCACAGAGGTGCTGCATGGCTGGGTTATCTCTCTCGGGTTTAAGTTATTGCCTTTCCGTTTTAGATTTGCTATATTGGTCCGTGTGCATTTTTGTTAACTTAGCTGTTAGCCAGTTAGTCAGGAGAGGAAATTGAATGTTATCAGTGCACACTAGCATGCGGCAATACAGGGATGGGCTTGTCGTAACTGCATAGCTACATGTGCGATGCGTGATGTGAGCTGTGCATTCTTTTAGGAAAATGAAGGAGAGCCTAGCTGGTCACCGCACGGCTGCCTGGTCTGCATGATTGTAGCTAGCTAGCCAACACATTGTGATACTGCTTTAAAGACGGCTCAGAACTCGGAAACATAGCTCTGACTAGTTAAAAACTTATTGAACGGTTGTCCAACTCAGAATTACAGATCGGAAATTAATCTAAAATGACGTTATAATTTCAGAGGTTAACTAGCTAGCTCATGCAGGTAAGGTCATGCCAAACTCTCTGGGGATCAGCCTGCAGACAAGTGCTGGGCACCCACTTCTGCAGACATCAGGCATTCATGTGTTTTCTCCTAGTTAAACTAACAAGTGTAATAATTAGGTGGAAATGCTATTGATGAAGTTAATCTGTAACGTCTTAGTTAAAAAAAACAAATTCTTATAATAATGTTTCCATTAACAGAAACACAACAGAGCAGCAATTTCCAGAAACAGAACAGTACATCAGTGAGTTGTGGCATCACATTGCAACATTAGTCTGCTTCAGGCAAGTAGAAATGTATGATATACTATTGCTGTTTATTTTTCTCTATTATTCACTGGGTAATGTAATATAAAAGTGTGCCTTAATGTTTTAGATCATTGTTATAATATCACAAATTGTGTCTGTTCATTTACAGGGTGACCTTACTCTTAGGAAGAGCCAATAGGAGGAGGAGGCAGTTGAGGCCTAGGGAGCAGGACGCTGGTGTCATCAGGGAGAAACAGTAGGCCTCCTATGTTACTGTATGAGATGGTTATTTGCTTTGCCTGGTGCAGTACTTCGTCTATCCCTGTGGATATACAACTACTCGAAAAGGACGGCCCATAGCTGAGAGTTTGATTGCAAGATACCGTCGTTTTTGAGTTTTTGCGTCGTGTTTGTACAAATAACACATCCCACGTACAATAAAATAATCTTGACAAATCTAGCGACTTTTCCTGGTCATTTGGGAATGATTGAGATGACAAAGCCCTGCGCATTCCGTGGTTCACGTTACAACCGACTTCACCAGAGCTGAGGGCAAGTCTCCTCATCTTCTCTATGACGCAGAGCACTCACTCGGCCAGTCTGACTAGATAGTAGCGTCATATTTACAGCTCAGACACCGTGACCGCTCTGAGCAAGAGCAGCCTGCAAATGAATAACGTGTGCCCAACTTATGACCAATCACAACAATGATTTTGTAAAGTTACAGTAAACAGTATAATATTAATATATGTTTTTGCCCTTGTACCCTGCTTCTCTCTCACGTTTACTATAAATACACACGATGATGGTTCATTCAGTCATGGGTTGAGCGGAGCGGAGCAAAATTGAGAGAGTGAGTCAGCAGAATTGTCTGAGTAGATTATTGAGTGGGGAAAACTCCAAATGGCTGCCAGAATGTTCAATTGTGAGCAGGTTTTGGATATATTTGCAGATCCTGATTCTGAAGGGGAAAATGTACCTTTTGCCTTTGATAATGATCAGTCGTTTTATAATGATCAGTCTGATAACGATCAGACGACGACTAGTGATTACAGTCACGATGATAGCTCGCATAGCAATGGCGCAGCTACCCAAAGCTACCCTTTGCCCAGCGTAGCTAGGGCTAGCATGGAGGCTAGCATGGATATTAGCCATAGCAGAGGTGATGAGAATGGCGCTGGGACTAGCAGTGTGCATTCATTCAACCATGCTGCTCACGAAGCACACACATCGCCCAACAGGAGGGGAGTTGGCAGGGCTGGTCGTGGAGGCAGGGAGAGGGAAATAAGTGACAAGGTGGAAAGTAGTGATGATGATTCCATTTTGATGAAGAGAAGAGGGGGGGGCAGGGTTACACGTGGCCATAGTGTGCGTAGGAGAGGTGGTGGACATGGTAGAGGCAACAGGGGGGACATAAGTAGGGTTGGAAATGGTGATGCTGGCTGGGTCTTTTTGAGAAAGGAGGAGGTGCATGAGGAATGGATAAAGCCATTCGATGAGCCCATAGGCTATCGTGGTTCCAAAGAGATCAACAATGATTCCGAGCCCTTTGACTTTCTGTCCCTCTTTATCACTGAGGATTTCTGGGATCTTATAACGACAGAAACAAATCGATATGCCCATCAGTTTTTAAACTCTCATCAACTGAAGGAACATTCTAGATTTCATGAGTGGTATGATGTGACTGTCCCCGAAATGAAAGCCTTCATGTCACTGCATTTGTCCATGGGGCTGGTAGAGAAATCAGAGATTGAGGATTACTGGGCACAATTTTGGCCAACTTTTACACCTGGATTTGGCAAAGTGATGTCTAGGAACAGATTTGAAATCATCCTGTCATTTCTGCATTTTGTAAACAATGATGAGTATGTTGAGAAGGGACAGGAGGGCCATGACAGACTATTCAAGGTACGGCCAATAATCAATATGATCATTCCACGTTTTTCAGAGGTCTATGGTCCACACAAAGAACTCTCATTGGATGAGATGACAATAGCTTTCAAGGGAAGGTCCACCTTGAGACAATATAATCCCAACAAGCCAGACAAATATGGTTACAAAGTATTTGTGTTGAGTGAGGCCAACTCAGGCTATGTTCTGCAGTGGTCCATGTACACTGGGCAGAATGTGGATGATGCTGTTGCTGAATTAGGTGCCACACATCTCATTGTTCGTCAGCTGATGGCCCAACACACAGGGAAAGGGCACGAGGTGTACATGGACAGCTACTATACGTCACCAGGCATAGCAGAGGAGCTGGCCAATAATGACACTGGTTTGTGTGGGACGGTAAATAGCCAACGGCGAGGTATGCCAAGAGACCTGATAAAGACGGTGTTGCCCTTGAGCAAAGGGGATGACCCTGTGTTCATGAGGCAGGGCAAAATGTTGGCCTGTGCCTATCATGACACAAAGCGTCTCACTATGTTGTCAACACTCCATGGGAACTCGTGTGTCCGGAAAAAAATTCAATCCAAACACACTGAGAGTGGTTTTCGTGAAGTCAACAGACCTCTGTGTGTTAATAGATACAACTCATTCATGGGGGGAGTAGACACAGCAGATCAGAGGATGAAAACCTATCTCTTTCCCCACCGCTCGAGGAAGTGGTATAGCCGTATATTCAACGCCATTCTGAGCGTATGTATGGTCAATGCCCACATCATCTACTGTCGCTCTACTGCCAGTCCACACAAGCCACTGAAGGTCTTTGTGCAGGGTGTCATCACCACTTTGCTTGAGGGCTTCTCAAAGAGAGAAGGCAAAAAACGGGGAAGGCCTACAGCAGAGGGGGGGAGAATGCCACTGAGGCTTACAGGACGCCATTGGCTGCGCAATACTGACGATCGCCCAGATTGTGCAGTGTGCTCTGATCGCACCCGCCCTAAAGGCCGTTGTCAGACGAGATACAGGTGCAGTCAGTGTGGGGTGGCTCTGTGTGCTGTGCCTTGCAATGAGAGGTACCACACTGTGAAAAACTATAAACAGTGTCACCTGGATAGATAGGTATTAGTTATTTAATAGTAGTTATTTAATAGTAGTTATTTAATCAGAATCCTGTCTTATTGGTATGCTCATCAGACAATGAGAGTAAAATGGGGGAATGTAACATCTGCTCCCTTCCATGTGACCAATGGTGTTCGCCAAGGTGGAATTCTGTCTCCTTTTCTTTTTAATTTATATATGAATGACTTGTCGTTGATCTTAAATGCATGCGGTACAGGTTGTAGGGTTGACTCGCTAATGAATCACCTTATATATGCAGATGATCTGATCATTTTCAGCCCATATAGTGCTGGGCTACAACAGCTTCTGAGAATGTGCTCGATGTATGGTGCAGATTTTGATATAAAATATAACGCTAAGAAAAGTAAGATCATGATTGTCAGGAGTAGAGGAGACAGACACACACCTTTCCTGACTTCTATCTGTCTGGCTCTGCTCGGCGAATGTAGTGACATCACATATCTGGGTCATATCATCTCCAATGACCTGTCTGATGACAAGGACATCTTTAGGCAGCGTCGGAAGCTGTATGTTCCCTTACATACTGTGTCGCAAGTTCTGCATGTGCTCGATTAATGTAAAGATCTCACTCTTTAAAGCGTACTGTACACCGTTGTATACTGCCCACCTGTGGTGTCGATATAAGCGAGGCAGCATCAGAAGGCTCACTGTGGCTTATAATGACAGTATGAGGCTGCTGCTGAGAGCTCCAAGAAGATACAGTGCAAGCCATATGTGAGTGTCGGAGTACCTAACCTGTTTTAATGTGCTTTGTAATTTGATGTATAGATTTATGTGTAGGCCATCTGAGTCAGATAATGACATCATTACTGTCATAACTAACCCGGTATGCAGTTTTGTCAGATGCTCTTCCAGCCTCTGGAACCGTTGGCGAACAAGCCTGCATGTCAGAAATTGAGCTATGTGGAGGGCTTTTTTTTTTTTTACTTATTTTTTTCTTATCTTTTTAATGTGCTGTATTTTACTGTGTTTTTATTGTGATATGGATCCCCCTGGGTCCGAAATAAAGAATTGAATTGAATTGAATAGGTACACTGGATAGATAGGTACACAGGCCTCTGCGGCTAAGAGACGCCTTCTGTTTACGTGAGTGATGCTACTATGTGGCATAGTAATTAGTTTGTTTACTACTGTTGGCTTACCATTTACTGTCGTCCTGTCCATTTGATATTTGGATAACATAACAAATGGACAGAGGTGGGGAAATCTGTTGAAATAAGTTTCAATTGATTCAAAATATCCCATATTTCCTTAAAAAATGGCATAATTAAAGATGGCTGCCACCCTATGACATCATAATATGCAAATTAGTTGAATACATTTAGACCAACATAAACTTTGGGTCATTCTCAACATTTGTCTAATTTAGTGAGTCTATCTCTAACCACTTTCAAGCCACACTCTTTTGAAATTTAGATGCCAAAATATTGTTAAAAAAAATAAATAAATCAAGTTCCAAGAAGCTTAAAGTTTTTAACAGGCTATATTTCAGACGTCAAAGATCATTGCATTAGATGGCTGTTACGGATTGTGTGGTTGTGTCTGTCTTGTGCTTTGTTACTGTTCATATTTGTCTCCCAGGTGTCTGTCCATGCTGTGTGCTCCCTCCTTGCCCCGGGAGAAGGGCTTTAGGTAAGATACCCTGGGGTATACATTTTGCACCACGTAGGTAACCCTCTGTTAAACACACTAGCTAAGAGTGAGTGGCTGCCACATCTTTTTGTAGCAGGTAGGTAAGGTTCCGGTTTAGGCTTAGATAGATGGCTAGTTAGGGCCACTAGCTCTGTTTTCAGTTAGATAGTGTTAGGGTCTATAGGGTAGAGGTGTAGGGAAGTTAGGGCTGTGCTTCTTAGTGGCACCGTTCACAGTCCTTCTCCCTGGTTCCCTTATCTCCTGCCCTCTGTTTATTCATTTATTGTCTGGTTGTTTTCCCCCTTTGTAGTTGTGTAGTCTTTCTGTTCATCGTCTTTCTTCCACTTTTGGTGGTAATAAATCATTTTTGTGAGAAAAGGTAAATTTTGGTTGTACGGCCTGATTCTGAACGGCACCACATCCACGATTACTGTCTAATTACATAGGCACAGTGGGTCTAGACACAGGATGTGGCGTTCCCCCTCCCCGTAGTTATTACACCTTTATTACACCTTTATTACATCTTAGTAAGGGACGTAACAATGGCAGACGTCTGAGTTGGAATTTGTGCTGGCAAAACATGCTGAACGATGTGAAGCAGAGAAAAGAGCTGCCAAGGGCAAGAGCACGGCTTTGATGGAAAAAGCTATTATGGCTCTCGTGGAGACCACGACCAAGACTGTCAAAGGGCAGAAGCAGAGCTCTGAGACGTCACCAAGACAAAACAATGAGGGCCAAGGAAGGACCAAGTAGGAGGATGGAAAGGACCGAGGGCCAGGAGGACACCAGAGAACTCTCCGTGTGCACTGTGTGGTAAATTTGGACACTGGAAGCAACCCGAATGCAAAGGCGTGGCACCCGGCAAGCTGACGCAAGGAATCAAAAACACGGGAGAAGGGTCACTGGCAGGCGGCATGAGGCGATGGGGGTGAGTCTGTTTCATTTTCCCCTGAAATACAAGTGTTGGTGCAGAATAGAATCACTGAAGTGGAAGCATTGCTTACACCTCTTACAGGCATTTACGCCCGGTATACACCACAACTAAAAAAACTTGTTACCTGTATTAAACCTGAGGGGTAAATGGTGAAATGGTGTCATTTTTTGTGGACACGGGTGGCATCATCTCTCATTAACAAAGAAAGCTTAAAGAATCATCCTAATATGAGTGGCAAATTAGAAACCAGCTGCAATGCATCAGGGGGCTCTACTACATAGCCCCGCACTGTGCCCCTTGAAACAGAATCACTAGTCTCAGACATAGTTTTGTGTTTTGAAGGTAACAGCTGTCTACTGGGTGCTGGCTGATATTCCATCTGTATTAAGGTCTACATTCTCATCGATTAACTTAGCGGTTTTGTGCAAGGCAGATGACGTTAAGAAATTTGGCTACCCTTGAGTGCTAGACCCATTATTAAGTGATTTGAAAAGCTTTGAAGAGGATGGTCTTTTTGTGCCCTGTTTGGCAAAAATCATCAAGGGCACTGTATTTTCTGTTATTGCTGACAACCTTGGTGCCCACTCAGTCGGGGGTTTGTTGAAAGTTTCAGTGGGTCATACATTTGCAGATTTTGTGTTGGAGAGCGGTCCTAGTTTCAGGAACTTGAAGTCAGGACAGGCGCGTTCCCTGGTAGAACAAAAGGACAACATCAGTGGACGTTGAAGCAGCATCGGCTAGTGACACCCATAGCCAGAGTTAAAAGGTATTGTGCAATTACTGAAAGATTACATAATTTTCATGTGAAAACAGGTTACCCACCTGATGTACTGCATGATTTACTTGAAGGTATTGTATCTGTAGAATTGGCATTGTGTTTAGATATCTTGATAAAGAAAAAGTATTTATCTTGAAGAGCTCAATACGATCATCAAACAGTTCCCATATAAAGGGAAAGACAGGACAAACTGTGCCACATGTATACCACCGACCTTTGCCTCCCGTAAAACCATTGGTGGTAACGCACATGAGAACTGGTGCCTACTGAGGCTGCTTCCATTTATGATTGGCTCCAAAGTACAGGAAGAGGAACAGGCATGGCAGTTGTTGATGACACTCAGATGTTGAGTTGGTTATTTCACCTACCCACACAGATGAAAGCATTGGTCACCTAGATAGCCTGATTGCTGAGCATAGACATAGATTTCGCAGTGTTTTTCCACAAGGGAAATTGATTCCAAAACACCATTTTCTAGAGCATTACCTGCAGCACATAAAAGCATTTGGCCCACTAGTGTTCTTATGGACAATGAGATTTGAAGCTAAGCACAGCTTCTTTAAGAAGGTAGTGAGACAGACCAGCTGCTTCCGTAACATTTTGAAGTCTATGGCAAAAAAACACCAGTCCATGATCACATACCATCTCCATGGTTCAAATGTCAAAAAACCTGCTGTCTCTTTATCAAAGATGACACGTGTTCCATTAGAGGTTGTAAATGAGAACATCCAAGTATTTCTATCACAGAAATTTCCTGAAGAGACAGTTGTTCATTTGACAATCAAGGTAGAATGTTAAGGCACCAGTTACGGCGTTGGCATGATGTTGGTATATGGCTCCACTGGTGGGTTGCCCAACTTTGCTGAAATCCTACAAATCATTATTGTTTGTGACAGCGTAGTGTTTGTAGTGAAACTACAAACTGCATGGTACTGGGAGCCTTTTAGATGTTTCAAGTTGGAGTCCACAAGCACAGTCAAAGTACTTGAGCAGTCACAACTCACTGACCTACACCCATTGGCTGCTTATGCAATGGAAGGTGATCGAATGGTTTCTCTGAAACACCACATCTGTTTGCCAAACTAGTTAAGTATCATTTTAAATTGTTTGAAACCGGCTTGTGCCTCGTCAGAACTTAAAGTCCCAGTTAACCAAAATCAGAGATTTGCTTGAAAACACATTCTATGTGTTAGTGATGCATTGCTGATAACATGTAAAAATGGGATGAACCATGTGTAGTACTGAATTGTGAAGTTAGACCAGTTTTGTGTTTTTGACCAGTTTTGATTTCTGGATTTTCTGGGCGGGCTTAAAACGGTACTTGTTGACGTAGAGCGGTGTTCTTAGCATATCCCCGTCCTAACACTATATAAAGCTAGAACGGATTTGAATCTTCGGTTCTCCTGCTCAATCTTGAGTCTAGAATTAGCTAGTTTTAACCAGCAGTCTAGAATTAGCTAGTTTTTCTTAGTTAGCAATGCCTATGCATAAAACTAAACGAAAATGCATCCTTCCTGGATGCCAGAAGGAATGGGATGATAAGGTCTCCTTCTTTCAACTCCCCGAGTAAAGCTGAAATGAGAAGCAAATGGTTAGCATTTTTGAAGAGCCATGGTGTTACAGAGGAGTCTGTCACCGCTAGCGCCCGCCTCTGCAGCAAACATTTCACTCCCGAAAGCTTCTGCAATTATAATATGAGGCTTTTGGGTTTCACGGACTCACGACTGGTCCTGGTGAATTCGGCGGAGCCAACCATCTCCCTCCACGGCCTCCATTCTCCTCCTGTCGCATCAACTTTGGTGCCGACACCGCTGCCGTGTGTGCTTATAGCTAATTAACGTTATAACGTTAGCTAGGTAACGTAAGCAATAGGAAAATACACTGCTACGTTAATCTACAAAATATGTGTCTTGACATTTATGTGGTAATGTCAGCTATGATGAATTATATGTAATCTTAGGAGGAATTATAGCTAACATTAGCTATGTAGTTTGTTGCAGATGGGAGTGTGTATATAACCTTAGTCTAGCTAGCATAGCTAGCAGCACCGACCAGGCGACCACCCACCAAATAACGTTACGGATGATATATTATGACTATAAGTGTTAACTATACAGAAACTGCCTGCCATATTTGTGGCACCTGATGTGTGTATGGGTTCACCGGTAATGGTTACAGTATATTTCTCCAGCGGGAGACCGGGAGGCGGGAGCGAGGGGGATGGTTAGGTAGACCAGCTGCAGCTGGAGAAAGACACTTTTTCCATTGATCCCAAGGGACGACAGGATCGCCTGGGAGGGATAGGAATGGGTCCGGAGGTGGCAGGGAGAAAATAGGGACAGACTCATACATTCAGCGTTGCCTGTTTTTGTATTTTGCATCTAAGGGCAGTAACACTGGCGCGTTGGTATAGAGTAGCTACAGTTTTACCTGTGTTGTTTGTCAGGAGGTAGGTTAGGAGGAAGCATCTGTGCGTTTGACTCATTAGACAAGTGTAATTTCAACTCCTCTCTGTTTTCATAAAGCTGTGCCTTCCTACCACAAAAGAGACGGCGTGCCAGTGTGACAATATGCAGACCAGAGAACGGTACTATTTGACAGGTTCTTCCCTCCACACCCTCTCCACACGCAATTGGGTGTGGCTTCGGTGCCTTCAGCAGACACGCCCCCACAGTCTCAGACCAGAGAATGCTGCTGATTTTTAACCGATTTTGAAGCCTTATTTTATATACTTAGCGACATTTTTTTAATCACTCAAATTTGGCTGGGTGGTTAATGACATGTTTTCCTGTGGTGTGTGAAGCTCATAACAAAAATTTGAACTGGGTTAACCTGGACTTTAAGTGTGTATTTATTCCAGATTTAAACATAAAATATTGTATTATAATAAATATAATAATGTATTATCATATAAATTACTTTTTCTGATCTGTCTAGAGCATGCATTAATTGTGCTGAAATTGTGGGAAAACATTACTTGCTCTTGGCTTATAGAATTATGTCTTTGTTCTTTGTTTTCTCTTACAGTTCTGCTTGCCCAAGGCTGTGATGATGTCTGCCCCCACTCAACTGCATGTTATTATTGAAGAGACTCACAAGAGTTCACAAGTTAATACCAAATGGAATCCCTAGCACTGTAGACAAACTTTTGGCAGCAGCACAGGATCATTTTCAACTCCAAGGAAGTTTTACTGTTATGTACATGGACAAAGAGTTTGATGACGAATTCTTCACTTTAATGACAACAGAATGGATTAAGAACAAAGACACAATCAAATTAGTTAAGATAGTTGAACCTCAATCCCGTTGACGTCCGGGATACTGCTTTCTCCCCTCCAGAGCCGCTGGTTCTGCCTTTCCAGGATGGCTGTTCCTCAGCCAGTTCCTCAGCCAGTTCATCCAGCACAATCATCTTACCACAATCCCCAGAGTATCGATCAGAACCATGGCCAAGCGATTTTGTGATGCCCACCTTTTCACATCATATTGAAATGACCCTTCAAGCAGGAAATGAGGCCAATGAAAGTGATGGCTCACTTCTTCATAATCCAAGCATTAACTCTGACGTACTTGAGAAACTTGCAGAAGCAATATTCTTCTACACTGCCTATCCCTCTGGTTTTCAAATACAGGCACTTGTAGAAGCTCTGATGAACAAGCATCCATGCTTAAGGGAGACTGGAACCTCATTTTCAAGCATGTATGGATGGCAGCAGCGTCTTAAGTATAAGATGGCTAATTACCTCTCTAAAATGAGAAAGCATGAAGTACCTTGTCTTGAGCTTGATATCAAGTCCTTGAAAAGGAAATCCTCTGGTGAGAGAAATCCTGCAAAAAAATTGCAAGAGACCGAAGAGAGCAGAGGTCAACTACCTCCCTCCACATCCAAGTGGAGAAAGTTTGGAGACAGAGAGACAGAAGCTTCTTAATGAGGTAAAGAAGAAGAACAACGCCAATGTCATTCAAGAAAAAATGGCCAAAACGTTCTCCTGTCGAAGGCTGGAGGTTGTGAGTGGTAGTCCAGCTGCTGATGACTTCAAAGAGAGATGGCCAGCTTTGTTCTGTGGAGCTGAGGTAGGTGAATTTAAAAATGATACTCGCGCTCCTGGGCAATAACAATAATTGAGTACTATTCCTGATTGATCACATGAACATAATCTTGAAACACACTTGAAACTCTCAATATTGAAATTGGAAGCTATTAGTGTTCCTCTTTGTGAGTTAAAAAATTTAATTGTAAAAAGTGCTAGCTTGTTCATCCCACCATTGGTATCAACATGGTTAAAATACCATACCTTTTGCTTCAGACTATTT
Source organism: Borostomias antarcticus (assembly GCF_949987555.1). Lineage (NCBI taxonomy): Eukaryota > Metazoa > Chordata > Actinopteri > Stomiiformes > Stomiidae > Borostomias > Borostomias antarcticus. Next base: position 14,386,147 of record NC_140253.1, read on the forward strand.
AGGCCAGTTCCTAATGTCGTACCTCTGAATCTTTTGTCAATTCAGATCAAGTAGGAATTCAGGAGAATAACTACAATTCCCCTGGAGCAGAGATTCATGTACAAACTTGACCTCTACACACCAAAGCTTATTGCCCTGATGAAGGCCAATGGAGGGGTCGTGGGGACCAAGCTGAGGCCAGTCCTGGACAAACTGAGTCAGGTGTGCTTGTTCAAAAGTGTGGTTGTTAACATTTTTTGCAGGGAGAAAGACCTACTGTGTGTCTTACACACACACATAGACACACACACACACATTTTCTTTAATGGCACAGTTTAAAATGTTAATGTGTTGGCACTGTAAAGGTGCAAATTCAGTGTACGGTGGAAGGCAACATTAATTCGGGGGGCTACAATCTGTGGAGTGCTGCTGTTTTGTGCCGTGTTCTACAAATATTTTACTAAATGCTAGCTCACTGTTAAATAGATTTGATTCAATTTAACGTAATCTGCATGTTGATGGTCAATTTTAGCACATGTTCATTCTGCCCTGATAATGAAGTTACTTCAAATGATTCAAACAATTCGATTTTTTTATTTGTTACTTCATTAATGTTTTCAGTGTCGTGTGTGATTCTGTGACTGAGTGGTCCTGTGAGTATGTTTAGAAAGCAGTTTTTTGTAAAAACTACAATTTTCATGAGACTCGTGGAGGGGTGTAGCATGAGCCAAGGAAGAACCCATAACATTTTGGAACAGATCCAAATCACAGGGCGATCCAAAAATTATTTTTATATTTGTGTAATACTTCTGACTGACCACCAGAGGGCAAAAACTAAAACGTGTGGGGCCAGATATTTGATATTTTTAGGCTGTGTCCCAAACAACTAAAATGTTGCATGAATGGGCAGGGAGGCATTTTGTTTTGGCAACTAATAAGCTCATATGTTGCACAGCAAATACGTTTTTTTTGTCCAAGAACGATTTTTGTAACTTTTTTTTAACATACAAAAACTTGTTTGAAAGAAAAATTCCCCCCATTCATTGTCAGTGTGGGGAATTGAAACGGCTGTATCTCGACGTGGGAAGGTCATAAACACACGGGTTTGGACTGGCATAAAGCTCTCGAACCTAACAAATGCAGCAATACCAAGCATGTTATGCTCACACATATTGTCTTCATTTTTTTTCTTGAAATTGTATGCAGGAGGACAGCCGCAGTGATGCCACTCAACACACCCTCAAGATTCTGGTCGTCCATGGTGCTGATGGAGAGGACCCGGTGGAAGTGTCCATCCTTCTTGAAGGACAGGAGATGTTACCAGGACGCGCCAGTACTGCCAAAGCTTGCACGCTGCTTATGGGGCTGATCTATGCAGTCAACCTTGCATACCCCACAAAACTGCGGCATAACTTTGAGGTGTTCCAGAAAGTTTTCTTGGAACTAGATGGGATTTAGCTGTCCCCAAACATACAAGCTTTGAAGGTGAAGTTGTTGTCTTAAATACTATTGCCATGGCAAGTACTATAATCTTGGCTGCTGGTACACCCCAACTCACTTCTTCAGTCTTTATATGGCCCTTCCACTGTCCAGACACAGACTTGATTCAGTTGACGCTCCAAAAGACTGTTGTATGTGATCAAATATGGGCAGGACTTGACTATTCAGTTGCTGTTTGTATTTAGTGCATAGATGTCAAATCACAGTGGAATGAGTACATGGATACATAGATGCAAAAATAATTGCAGTGGAATAATTGTATTGTCTGCCAGTCTGAATATCAAAATATATGCAGGACTTTAGTGATTTTGTCCTTGTTGCTGAGAATTAGCACCGTGCTTTTGAGTTCAAGTTTACCCTGGCTAACTAGTTTTGGGAAGTACACACACACACACACACACACACACACACACACACAATCAACAACTCACAAGTATTCTCTCTGTCACACACACACTACTACCTCACAACAACTCACACAAACATGTTTGTCTTTAGATAAAGGGTAAAGAAAATGCATTCATGTTTTAATACCATATTATGCACTAGTGCAGAGTGCCAGTTTGAATGTTGTGATTGCACTGTTTCAGGGTGCTTTAAGGTTTTAATTGAATGTTTGAAAGGCACCATTGCAGATCTGTGTTGGATGCAAGGATTTGTCTTTATGCCTCCTACCTGCTTTTGAAATGCAGTATTTTTATATTTTTGCTAAGTTCAGGTTGATGGATGCTTGGATTCTGAAGGAGATTTTGAATTTGAAAGAGAATTTCTTTTTTATTTTATTTTACAGAAGCCTCTCTCCCCCTACACTGTAACACACTTTTCTCATACACTTGCTTTAAGCCCATTTTTGTCAAGCATCAGATATCCATTTGCGCAGCTGTTTTCACCCTTGCCCAAACATTCTCAAATTCACTTCAAAATCAATTTGCACTTGAGTATCATTACACATGTATGCACACATACACACACAGATTTAGAAGTTCATGTTGGTGAGCTTTTAAAGAACAGCAGATTACTTTTTCAATAGAGCAGCAAAACAGCATGTCTGTGTTTTTTTATTTTGTTTTTGATGAAACATGCCACTGTAATTTCTGGCTGCTGAGATTTCCTGTTGCCCTTGGTGAACTATTGTGATTTATTAATAAACTTCAATTTTGTTGTATTTCTGTGATTATTCAATGCATAGAGAAAATTAGTAGGTTAGATTTATTTGGCAACATTTATTTAAATAATACACTAAAATCTACGTTCTTCATAACAGTATATAATACAGATAATATTTACTTAATTCTTTTTTTTTTTTTAAGTATAAATAACTTATATAATTAAGTGCATTACTTGTTACTGGCAAGTGAGTTTTACTTGATATTACAGCAGTAAAATTTACTTACAAAGTGCTATAATGCAAATTGTTACGAGGATTTTATTAAGTAAATCTTACAAGTTATTTCTTTCAGTGTAGCAGTGTATTTGGCCCAGCCTGATTGGTCACTTCCTCATTCAGCCGCTCTGGTTCTGGGCCGCACCCTATTGCTCCAGCCCGGCAAGATGTCCTCCAACAACCCAGCACTAGTAACTCAAATTAGAACCACAATTTAACTAAAGAACCTAACATATTGACAACTAAATGTACACACTACAAAATATAACTAATGTACTGCCCAACTGCCAAATAAAGTGTATTATGTATAAACAAAAACCTGTCATGTCATTTATTTGTCCGACCGTGAGGTGTGCCTGAGATAAAGGACAAAAGAGAAATGAATGTAATGTACGTGCCAGAGGGTTACCGACTTAAATCAGCTGTGTGGCTGTGAGTGCGGCCATCACACAGACAGACAGACACATGATAGACAGACAGACAGACAGACAGACACATACATGATAGACAGACAGACAGACACATGATAGACAGACAGACAGACAGACAGACACATACATGATAGACAGACAGACAGACACATGATAGACAGACAGACAGACAGACAGACACATACATGATAGACAGACAGACAGACAGACACATATGGTAGACAGACAGATGCACATGATAGACAGACAGACAGATACAAATGATGGACAGACAGACACATGATAGACAGACAGACAGACAGACAGACACATGATAGACAGATACACAAGATAGACAGACAGACAGATACACATGATAGACAGACAGACAGATACACATGATAGATAGACAGACAGACACATGATAGACAGACAGACAGATACACATGATAGACAGAAAGACAGATACACATGATAGACAGACAGACAGACAGACATACACAAGATAGACAGACAGATACACATGATAGACAGACAGACAGATACACGTGATAGATAGACAGACAGACATACACATGATAGACAGACAAACAGACACACATGATAGATAGACAGACAGACACATGATAGACAGACAGACAGACACATACACATGACAGACACACAGGTGAAGAGATAGATGGATAGACATTAGACAGAAATGCCAGAGTGTGTGTTTCCATGTCTGAATCAGCTGCATTTGAGGAGAAGAAAATGTAAGTTATTATTATTATTATTAAAGTATGTAGAGCTAGGTTATCTGGGCAGAGGTGGCTTTGGAGCCGTCGGACACCGTAGAGATGACAACCTGCCTGTGAGACTGACAAGACACGCACACACACACACACACACACACTGTGATATCTGTAGAGAACAGTATTTGGAGGAACTTCAGAGCTCTTCAGTGTGGATTCTCTATGGAGGGCCCTCAGTGTATATCACAGTCATAGACATGTCCATCTATGTGGATGAGCATTGTGGTCTCTGTGTTCCTAGTCTCGCATAGCCAGACCTATCTCCACACTTCGTTTACGCTGTGCCAGCGCCGGAGACAGGTCTGGCTGGACATATTGCCATTCTGCAATAGGGGGGAAAAAAACACAGTATTTCTTTAAATCAATCACAGTCATCTTGGGCGGAGTCAGCCCCGGACGCAGCGACGGTGCTCATCCAAAATAGTCTGGATCGAATCTGATTGGTGCCGAGAGAATCTCTCAGCCCGAATCAGATTAATTTGCGTCGCCAGTCTCGCCACTGATCGGGCAGTGTGACAACAAATTACAAGGTTTATTGCCAAAACCTACATTCGTTGAGTCAGACTACTGTGTTCCAGACTCTCGATGGGAAACTGAGCGAGGTTCCTCTGGAGGTGGTCTCTGGGTTCCAGACCCTTGATGGGAAATTGAGCGAGGTCCCTCTGGAGGTCGTCTCTGGGTTCCAGACCCTCGATGGGAAACTGAGCGAGGTTCCTCTGGAGGTGGTCTCTGGGTTCCAGACCCTCGATGGGAAACTGAGCGAGGTCCCTCTGGAGATGGTGCTGCTCCTGCTGACTGAGACCACAGTGACCAAGAAGTCCCTCAGGTAACCTGTTGTCCCACAGTGTGTCTCAGTGGCTACTTGTGTTGGCCGTGCTGTCTGTACAAAGTCCTGCATTTACCCTGTTTGGTCTGTGCCATCAGGGCACCCCAGTACCCCCTCCCTCCCCCTGCCCTAAGCATGCTTGCTCCATACCCCCAGGACCCTCCTTCGTCGTGTAGTCATAATCTGTGTTTTTCAGAAGGCAGAATGTGTGGATGTTTGCACTGTCCGCTCTCAATGGTTCTGAAATTATAAAATACTGTAGATGATTGGAAAGCTTTGTGAACTGCAATGCTTCTTTGTGGTGCTGAGTTGGTTTAATGATAAAAGTGATATAGTTAATGTTGAATTGCTTTATGTAATGTCAGATTTCATTGTTTTGTGAGCTATAGTTGGAATGAAGATAAATGATTATACAGCTAGTTAGTTAGTGCTACACTGTATCAACGTTGCCTTCTACTGATTGAAAGACTGAGGCTACTTGGCAGGTTTCTGACTTGTTAGTGAGTTTGATTAAATAAATAAAGCTTGATTTGTTTTGCAAGTGCTCATTTTCTCCTGTTCTGTGTAGATTTTAGCAGTTTTAAGCCTGTATATCCTTAAGTACCAAAAGTATAAACTTTCTTATGATTTAGACAAATAATATACCTGTTGAGATTAGTAATGTTATTTCATAAAGGTCGGCAAAAGATAAAACAATGGTTAAGTCAGGATTTCTAATAACATCAATGTAAATGTCATTTTATTTACAGTATATAGCACCATTCATACAAATCATTGGAGCACATAGTGCTTTACATAAAAGGAGAAGTATAAAAACATAAATCATACAAAGACAGTGAGAATAGATTTAAAAGAAACAATAAAAGTAAAAGCATTCAAATTTAAAAGATAGTGTAAAATATCACATCATCAACATTGTTTCACTAAACATAATTTACAACATGTGCATTAATTACTTTGGCAGTTGGCAATTACTTTGAGTTGTTTCAAGGGTTTATGATCAATGTTCAGTACAGAAAAAAGTTTGGTCTCTAGTTACTTATCAATCAATCAATCAGTTTTATTTGTATAGCGCATTTCATACCCAGAGGCAACACAATGCGCTTTACAGAGAACAAGGGAGGTGGGCATACGACCCACCTCTACATATTCCAGATGAAAGCAAAAAAACAGTAATCACCCGGGGGCCAGATAAGTGAGCTGTAAAAATTATTCCCTGACCCCTCTCAACAAGACAATCGAGCAAGCTCCTGGAGTATGTTTGTCTACCGGCTAAGAACATTTATAAAGCAGTACATTACATTAAATTACATTTCAGAGTAAGAGAGGCTAAAAAAGCGTCATAGGAGAGACATGGCAAATACTGGTGTGTTTGCTATGGCCCAGGCCTAAAGCCGGAAGTGGGCTGGTGTATGTCTGTGTGTACGTGTGTGTGTTAACTAAATGCTACGACATCCACAGCAGACACAGGGGTATCTATCGGACTCAGGGAGGTCTGCTGGTGACAGTGGGGCATCCACTGGACCTGGTTAGAAGATAGGAGGGAGAGAGAGAGGAACTAGGGAGAGGGAAGGCAAAACAGGGTTAGTAGCACACAGAGCCATAAAAACAAAACACGGATATTAAAACAGGCAACCTGGAGCAAGCTCCTGGAATATATTTGTCTAAAGGCTAAGAACATTTATAGAGCAATAAATTACATTAAATTACCTTTTCAGAGCAAGAAAGGCTAAGAGCATCAGGTCCAGGCCTAAGCCGGATGTGGATTGATGTGTGTCTGTGTGTACGTGTGTGTTAACTAAATACTACGACATCAACAGCTGACACGGGGGTATCTATCGGACTCAGGGTGGTCTGCAGGCGACAGTGGGGCATCCACTGGACCTGGTTAGAAGGTAGGAGGGAGAGAGAGAGGCACAAGGGGAGGCAGAAAACGGTTAGTAGCACGCTGAGCCATTGAAGCAACACAGCTGCCAGAACAGAACAAGCCTGTTTCAGGGTAACCAGCTTCTGTACACTACTTGATATACATACAGGTCATAGCAGGATATACACCAAACTTACAATCTCGATAGGCTATAACAGTAATAGTTACATGATCTGAATAACGTAGCTGGTGGAAAGTAGCTGTCATAAATAATTCTCATGTTTGTCAAGCATGGGTTTGGCTTATTTTCCTTGGTTAGTAGTTGTGGAGATGTCCTTATATAATATATAATTTAATGTAGGGCTACATGAAATGTGCAGTTTTTGTGCATTGTGGAAATGGCTTTTTCTGTCTATGTTCCCATTATTTTAGCTTTTTTTGCGCCACAGGTCAGAACACATTTCATTCACTTTGAAATACTGACAAATAAATAATAGATAGTACATCTAATCTAATTACTAATAACTAACCATCATTTACAAAAATGTACTTCAGCAGTTGGTATAAAACAAGGACACCAAATATAAATAACACCCCCCCAACACACACACACACACATACACACACTAGGGGTGTGCCGGGAGCACACTATTTAGGGCCCAAGCACTGGCTGTGCTGCCCCCAGATTGTAGCTTGGCAGCCAGCTTAAACTCATTCCTTCCATCAACGACTCTGAAGACCGTTTCCCACGTCCACAGGTTTATTGATAGACAAGATCAGGTGAAACTATAACGGCAGACAAATACATTCATTTGTGTATGCTTCTTGTAAATAGCTGTATATAAACCTATATTAATTACATGTCTCCAAATGAATTGTAACTTATTAACTTTAATCTTACATGAACTTATTCTTATTTATCTAAATTATAATCAATTGTTTTAGCTTAGCATGACGTGAGTTAGCAGGTCAGGTTAGTTAGCAGGTTAGGCTACCTAGCAACGTAAAATGAGTAAACATGTAACCTACTGGAAAAGTCTGCTACACAAATGAGAAAAGATCTATTAAAGGAATTGTCAAATGTATAACTAAATAAATACATAGATACATACCAACGATGCAGCGTTAGATACAAAATGTGAAGAGATAGTTTAGAGTCTAACAGAACCACATGCGAAAAGTACATCTTGCATTCTCTGACTGAAATTACTTTCTCCGTCATGAAGCATTATGGGAACGACTGCATTCTAGACTTCTGCCACTAGATGGCGCAAATGGACACAAGTCATGGATAATGAATCAAATAATGAACATAATATAACAAAATGAAATAGACACTATCTATAACAGTACACTCCCCGCCTGGTGTGATTGAACACCACTCAACAATATAGTCTAAACCTCAACTACATCGGGAGAAGGAGAAGCACTATCTCTGAGATAGGCCGAAGAAACAGTTTAGTCCCTCCTGGTCTTTTGACCTTTACTTCCACTTTTCGGATCCTCCCATCTTTACTAGGAAAGACCTGAGTCACCAGTCCAAAAGGCCATTCATTCCTTGGTACTTGGCTATCCTTGAGGAGAACAACACTTCCTGTCTTAACGTCTGGCTGGCTTGTCTGCCATTTCCGACGTGCTTGAAGAGTTGGGAGGAATTGTTTTCTCCATCTGTCCCAGAATGTGTTGGACAGGTGTTGGACCTGCCGCCATTGTTGCTTGAAGAGATCAGAAGTCCCATATTCGCCAGCAGGGGCAGGAAGAATGTCTACTTTTTGTGTTAGAAGAACAGCTGGGGTAAGTATGAATGGGTCGTTAGGGTCGGTAGACACAGGCACAAGTGGCCTGGCATTGATGATGGCCGCTACTTCTGACATGAAGGTCACGAGCACTTCTTGAGTGAGTTTGTTCTTCAGCTGCAAGAACATAGAATCCAGGATTCTCCGGGCAAGACCAATCATCCGCTCCCATGAACCACCGAAGTGAGAAGCATGGGGAGGGTTGAAGGTCCAGCTGCAGCCTCGATCTGATAGGTAAGTCTTTACAGCTCTCTCGCCGATGTTAGAAGGTATTTTCAGTGTGTTGCAGGCACCAATGAAATTGGTCCCACGGTCTGAGCGGATGTGTTTTACGGGTCCTCGGACGGCGAGGAAGCGCCTTAGCGCGTTGATGAAACTGGATGTGTCAAGGGACTCGATTACTTCTATATGGACCGCCCTCACACCCATACAGGTAAAGATCACAGCCCACCGTTTGCTTTCAGTTGAGCGGCCTCTTGTCTGCCGCGAGGAGACACTCCATGGGCCGAATACATCAAGCCCGACATTGGTGAATGGGGGGTCGGTTGAAAGACGATCTTGTGGAAGGTCGGCCATTTTTTGAACGGTAAGGCGGGCCCGAAGCCTTCTGCAGATGACACATTGGTGGATGAGGCTGCTCACTTTTCTTTTACCGCCAACTACCCAGAAGCCAGCGGTGCGAACTGCGCCTTCTGTGTAGAGACGACCTTGATGTTGAGTCTGTTCATGATGGTGTCTTATTATAAGGGCTGCGATGTGGTGATTTCCTGGGATGATCAAGGGTTTCTTTTCCTTGTCGCTGAGGCTGGAGTCATTAATACGTCCGCCGACTCTCAGAAGCCCATGATCGTCAATGAAGGGGTCCAGATTTTTGATAGGACTGTCCTTTGGAAGCGTTTCCTGATTCCTGATGCACTTGATCTCGTCAGTGTAGACTTCTTCTTGCACTGTTTTGATGATAATGTTCTGGGCTTGAAGAGAGTCCTGCACTTTGCATTGTGGTTCACAGTGATGCCAGCCTTTACAGTTTTTCAAGGTTTTGGTGAAGGAACGTGCAATGTGCAGAAGTGCAGTGATGGCGCGTTTAAGTGACTTCCAAGAAGAAAACTTAGAAAAACGCTGGGAACCCAGACACTCAACTTGAGCTACAGTGGTCAAGGTGGACACCACAGGACGAACGTCTGGATCTGACTGAGGATCAACAAGATTGTAAGTGTTCTTAAGCAGACTCTCTTCTGGTTTGAAAATGAAGGCAGGACCGGTGAACCAGTTGGTGTGATGTAAGCGGTCTGCAGAGACAAATCTCGTGGCATGGTCTGCTGGATTCTGTTCAGTTGGTACAAAGTTCCACTGGCCTGGGTGAGAGGATCGGCGGATCCGCTGGACTCTATTATTTACGTAAACGTAAAAGCGTCTGGTCTCATTGGTAATATATCCAAGGACCACCTTACTGTCTGTATAGAAGGTCATGGTGTCGATCTGGAGATCTATCTCCTTTGAGATGAGGTCTGCTAACTCTACTGCCAGCACGGCTGCACAGAGTTCTAGCCTTGGGATAGTTTGATCTGGGCGCGGAGTGAGTTTGGCTTTGGCCATAACAAAGCCCATTTCCTTGTTGCCGTCATTGTCTGTAACCCTTAGGTAAGCCACAGCTGCAATGGCTTTAGTTGATGCGTCTGAGAAGACACACAGTTCTCTTTTCGCAGCTTCTGAAGGTGAAAGGTTTGTGTATTGTCTGGGGATTGAGAGACTGGACAAATCTTTCAAAGATGTTCTCCAGGATGTCCATGTTTCCTCCATTTCTTCGGGCAAGGGAGCATCCCAGTCTCCATTCTCTGTAGTGAGTTCTCGAAGGACGGATTTTCCATGTACTGTGACGGGTGCTACAAAGCCCAGAGGATCATAAAGGCTATTAGTGGTTGACAGAACACCTCGTCGTGTGTAGGGCTTTATTTCGTCTGAGACTTTGAATTGGAAGCTGTCCTTTTGAAGGTCCCAATGGAGCCCAAGGCTGGGCCAGGCTCTCTCCCTCAAAGTCCATGTCCTTTAGGTCAGTTGCACGATCATCGGGCGGGAAAGCCTCCACAACCTCTTTGTTGTTGGCCGCTATTTTGTGCAACCTTAGATTCGATTTGGCGAGCGTGGCTTGTGTCCTTTTTAGCAGGCTGACGGCTGTGTCGACTGTTGGGACAGATGTTAGACCATCGTCTACATAGAAGTTGCGTGTTACAAAGTGTCTGACATCTGGGTCTGTGCACAGCTCGCTGTCCAGAACAGATTGGTGTAGCCCATATATAGCCACTGATGGTGAGGGGCTATTACCGAAGACATGCACCTTCATCCTAAACTCCTTGATATCTTTGGAGAGGTCATTGTCTTGAAACCATAGGAAGCGTAAGAAGTTTCGATCTTCTTCTCTCACAAGGAACGAGTAGAACATCTGCTCGATGTCAGCTGAGAAAGCAACTGCCTCCTTTCTGAACCGCATGAGTACGCCAAGAAGTGTATTGTTCATGTCAGGGCCAGTTAACAATACATCGTTGAGTGACACGCCATTGTAGGATGCGCTAGAGTCAAAGACGACTCTGATCTGATTTGGCTTCTTTGGATGGTACACACCAAAGATTGGTAAATACCACCTCTCTTCTTCCTCACTGAGCGGAGGGGCTTGTTCAGCGTGGCCATTTTTGAATATTTTCTCCATGAAGACAAGGAAGTGTTCCTTCATTTCAGGCTTCTTCTCAAGGTTGCGTTTGAGGGACATGAGTCGGTTCAGAGCCTGAGACCTGTTGTTGGGGAGCTGCTGTCGTGGGCTCTGGAAAGGTAATGGTGCTACCCAACTGTTGTTTTCATCTTTCCTCAGACTGTCTGTCATTGTTTTCAAGAAGGAAGCATCCTGAATTGAAGGAGCAACCTGGTTGTCGTCCCTAGTCTGTATGAACACAGTACATCCTACGTGGTCAGTCTCGCAGGTAAGTTTCTCTTCTGAATATGCTGAAGGACGGTCTTGGATCATAATGTCACTGTATCTTTCTCTTACATTGAACACATTGGGACAGGGCTTAAATAAGGTTGGGCGCTCTCTGACTTCGATGTTGGTGTGGAACGCACTCACTGTGAGTGGCGTGTGCACATTGCCCAGACACACGTTGCCAATGACGACCCATCCCAGGTCAAGTTTCTGAGCATAAGGTAGGTCATGTGGGCCATTGATTTGCTTGCGGACCTTATGAGCTCTGATAACGTCCCTTCCGAGCAGAAGAAGGATAGGGGCGTCTGGGTCAAGCTCTGGGATTAGATGTGCGATTGATTTTAAGTGTGCATGGTGAAGAGCGACATTAGGTGCTGGGATCTCATCCCTATTGTTTGGAATCTCGTTGCATTCAATCAGGCTAGGTAGTGGAATACTTATTTTTCCATCCAGAGATTCCACTTTGTATCCACTGGCTCTCCTTCCGATCGTCTCTTTTACTCCAGCACATGTTCTCAAGGAGTAAGGAGCACTTGGGCTTTTGCTATTGAATATGTCAAAGAGCTGTGAGCGGGCCAGGGATCTATTGCTTTGTTCATCTACTATTACGTATGCTTTCACTGCTTTGCCTTTGTGCTCCGCTGGATAGACCTTCACAAGGCATATTTTAGAGCAGGAACGCTCTGCTTGCTCTGAGCCGCAGACCTGTGTGCATTCGGCGGTGACGTGTGTGCAGTCAGAAGAGACATCGGGTGTCGATGAGACATCCTCCCCGCCGTGCTCTGGACTGGGGTTCTTTCCTTTCGTCCAGGGAGCGGGACCCTTGTGAAGTGCTGTGTGGTGATTCTCACTTTTACACTCGTAACATGGAGCTTTGAATTTACAGTTCTTTGCGATGTGCGTAGAGCTGGCACAACATCTGAAGCACACCCTGTTTTCTTTCAAGATTTCTTTGCGTTCTTCGATAGGCTTCTCTCTAAAGGCGCGGCATTTCCAGAGAGGGTGTGGTTTTTTGTGTATGGGACATAGTCTGTCGCCACCATCTGGTTTTGAGAGCCCTTCACTGTAAGAGCTAATTTGAGGGGATACGTCCGTTTTGTGCACAGACACTTCTCGCGGTCTGTTTGGTTTCCAAGTTGCCTTTTCAGATTTTTGTGTTTTGTCTGTGTTTGAAGTGAACTGGAAGCTTGGATCATTTTTGACAGTATCCTGCTGGTTAACAAAGTTCACAAAGTAGCTGAACGGTGGAAATGACACACCGTGTTCACGTTTGTAAGAAGCACCTACTGAGGCCCATCTTTCCTGTAGGTTAAATGGAAGCTTCTGTACAATTGGGTTGACACCCCTTGATGTGTCAAGGAAAGAGAGGCCATGAAGGTCTCCTTCTTCTTTTGCTGACTGGAGTTCCATAAGAAGATCACTTAGTTTTGTCAACTTTGAGTAGTCTCTGTTTGTTATCTTTGGAAAGCTGTCAAGTCGTTTAAACAGAGCATCTTCGAGGGCTTCTGCTGAGCCGTAACGTCGTTCAAGTCTATCCCATGCCATAGCCAAGCCTTTTCCTGGATGATTGATATGTATAGCTCTGATCTGTTCGACATGTTCTGCTGACTCTTTACCGAGCCATTTAAGAAGCAGATCCATCTCTTCGCTTGGTGACAAATCTAAACCTACAGTGGCATTTTCAAAAGAGCGTTTCCAAGCTCTGTAGTTCTGTGGCTTATCGTTGAACTGTACTAGGCCTGTTGCGACTAGTTCACGACGAGTGACATATCTTACAAAATCTGTAATATTTGACTCACTGTGGTTTGGAGGTGCAAGATTGGACTTGGGAAGATGCACATGGTCTTTGTGACGTCTGAGAGTCTGTGCAGGAGAAGCTTGTCGTCTGGAGCCAGCTAGGTCTGCCTCAGGTGTCTCATGTTTGAATGTTACGATGGTAGCTGGCGTGCTTTGGACATGCCGTATGTTTTGGCTTTGGTCTGGGTAGAATGAATCTGAATCTGGGTTCAAATTGTAGAATGGGTTATTGTGACTAAAGTCTTGATCCTTTTTTGTTGTTTGTATGGTATCCATGACATCATCGTCCTCCTGAAGCAGTAATTCAGTGCTCTCCGATTTTCCTTGATTAAAAACATATTGTTTAGTGCGTTGTGCAGTCTCCATAGGAGTAGGGTCTGGACCCAGTTTGCAACTACTGTGTTTTTCACTATTTCCGTCCAGATTATTTTCTAGAGCCTCCGCTTCTGCAACTGCCGCTGCTGTTTCCTTTTTACAATTAAGTAAGTCCATATTTGCTTCTATTCGTGCTTTTTCTGCTTCTATTCGTGCTTTTTCTAACTTTAATTCCATTTCTTTTTCAGCAAACGAAAGGCGAGCCTTTGCAGCTTCTGCCTTAGCTCTGGCCTTGGCGGCAGCTGCGCTGGTGGATGAACTTCTTGTGCTTGACAAAGCGACAGAGCGTGTCTTTAAGGACGTTTTGTCAGACATGGCGTAGATGGTTGGAGAATACCTGATGAGATGATGATCGTCCACTGGTTGCGTGTGACAATGTCCAATGTGTCTGTTGACTGGTAGGGTCCCGTTATTTTGTCTTTTGGGATGCCGTTGTTTCACTGTGCTGCCCCCAGATTGTAGCTTGGCAGCCAGCTTAAACTCATTCCTTCCATCAACGACTCTGAAGACCGTTTCCCACGTCCACAGGTTTATTGATAGACAAGATCAGGTGAAACTATAACGGCAGACAAATACATTCATTTGTGTATGCTTCTTGTAAATAGCTGTATATAAACCTATATTAATTACATGTCTCCAAATGAATTGTAACTTATTAACTTTAATCTTACATGAACTTATTCTTATTTATCTAAATTATAATCAATTGTTTTAGCTTAGCATGATGTGAGTTAGCAGGTCAGGTTAGTTAGCAGGTTAGGCTACCTAGCAACGTAAAATGAGTAAACATGTAACCTACTGGAAAAGTCTGCTACACAAATGAGAAAAGATCTATTAAAGGAATTGTCAAATGTATAACTAAATAAATACATAGATACATACCAACGATGCAGCGTTAGATACAAAATGTGAAGAGATAGTTTAGAGTCTAACAGAACCACATGCGAAAAGTACATCTTGCATTCTCTGACTGAAATTACTTTCTCCGTCATGAAGCATTATGGGAACGACTGCATTCTAGACTTCTGCCACTAGATGGCGCAAATGGACACAAGTCATGGATAATGAATCAAATAATGAACATAATATAACAAAATGAAATAGACACTATCTATAACAGTACACTGGCGGTGCGAGGCCCTATTGAAACTCGAAGGATTATTAGGGCCCGAGCACTGGCGGTGCGAGGCCCTATTGAAACTCGAAGGATTATTAGGGCCCGAGCACTGGCGGTGCGAGGCCCTATTGTATTTCGAAGGATTATTAGGGCCCGAGCACTGGCGGTGCGAGGCCCTATTGAAACTCGAAGGATTATTATTCTCCTTCTCCTTCTTCTCCTTTACTCCAAACAAATGCCTTTTAGGCGGCCTGAACATCGATGAAAACGGATGAAACTTTGCAGATACGTCAGTCCCGGTGAAAAATTTGATAATTCATGGGTGACGGAAATGGGCGTGGCAAAACGGCTCAAGAGCGCCCCCTGGAAAGTTTCAAATGGCGAGCCCCACCTTTCAGTTTGATGTAGGCGAACGAAATTCGGAGGGCATATGTATTTCATCGAGCCACACTTAAATGTCTCTTGGAGCTATACCCAACATGCAACAGGAAGTCCGCCATTTTGCTCTTAATGTGCCATTTTGTCCTTGTTTTGACCATTTCCATGCCTCGTACTTCGACGAACTCCTCCTACAGATTTCATCCGATCAACTTCATATCGGGTCAGCTTCATCTTAAGACCTTTGTGATCAAAAGTTATCAAAAAAATTGAGTTTTCACCAAACACCCTTGCCGTGGCGCCCCGCCAAAGTTTGACATTTCGCCATAAAACACAAAGTCCTCATAACTCCTCCATACATTATTCAATTTGTCCGATATATCTCACGCTTCATGACGGTTCTGTCCTGAACACATCTATGTGTCAGTATTGCGTCATACTTATAGCGCCACCTATTGGTGAAACAGGAAGTCCTCATAACTCCTCCATACATTATCCAATTTGTCCGATATATCTCACGCTTCATGACGGTTCTGTCCTGAACACATCTATGTGTCAGTATTGCGTCGTACTTATAGCGCCACCTATTGGTGAAACAGGAAGTCCTCATAACTCCTCCATACATTATCCGATTTGTCCGATATATCTCATGCTTCATGACGGTTCTGTCCTGAACACATCTATGTGTCAGTATTGCGTCATACTTATAGCGCCACCTATTGGTGAAACAGGAAGTCCCCATAACTCCTCCATACATTATCCGATTTGTCCGATATATCTCACGCTTCATGACGGTTCTGTCCTGAACACATCTATGTGTCAGTATTGCGTCATACTTATAGCGCCACCTATTGGTGAAACAGGAAGTCCCCATAACTCCTCCATACATTATCCGATTTGCACCAAATTGCTGACGCTTCATGAAGGTCACCTTCTGAACACATCTATGCGTCGGTATTGAGTCACACTTACAGCGCCACCTACTGGTGAAACAGTAAGTCCTCATAACTCCTACATACGTTATCCGATTTACTCAACATTTCTCACGCTTCATCAACGTACCGTCCTGAACACATCTATGCTTTGGTATTGAGTCACGCCTAGAGCGCCACCTACTGGTGACAGGAAGTTTCTCTCAGTACTGCACACCGAAATAGCACAGCCTTTAACGGCGCAGCACCCCGACACGCGTGGGGTGCGAGGGCCCGCTCACTGCTGCTCGCAGCACTAGTTATTCTCCTACCTTCTTCTTCTCCCCAAACAAATGCCTTTTTGGCGGGCTAAACATCGATGAAAACGGATGAAACTTTGCAGATACATCAGTCCTGGTGAAAATCGGATATTTCATTGGTGACGGAAATGGGCGTGGCAAAACGGCTCAAGAGCGCCCCCTGGAAAGTTTAAAATGGCGAGCCCCACCTTTCAGTTGGATGTAGGCGAACGAAATTTGGTGGGCATATGTATTTCATCGAGCCACACTTAAATGTCTCTTGGAGCTATACCCAACATGCAACAGGAAGTCCGCCATTTTGCTCTTTATGTGCCATTTTGTCCTTGTTTTTACCATTTCCATGCCTCGTACTTCGACGAACTCCTCCTACAGATTTCATCCGATCAACTTCATATCGGGTCAGCTTCATCTTAAGACCTTTGTGATCAAAAGTTATCAAAAAAATTTAGTTTTCACCAAACACCCTTGCCGTGGCGCCCTGCCAAAGTTTGACATTTCGCCATAAAACACGAAGTCCTCATAACTCCTCCATACATTATCCAATTTGTCCGATATATCTCACGCTTCATGACGGTTCTGTCCTGAACACATCTATGTGTCAGTATTGCGTCATACTTATAGCGCCACCTATTGGTGAAACAGGAAGTCCTCATAACTCCTCCATACATTATCCAATTTGTCCGATATATCTCACGCTTCATGACGGTTCTGTCCTGAACACATCTTTGTGTCAGTATTGCATCATACTTATTGCGCCACCTATTGGTGAAACAGGAAGTCCTCATAACTCCTCCATACATTATCCAATTTGTCCGATATATCTCACGCTTCATGACGGTTCTGTCCTGAACACATCTATGTGTCAGTATTGCGTCATACTTATAGCGCCACCTATTGGTGAAACAGGAAGTCCTCATAACTCCTCCATACATTATCCAATTTGTCCGATATATCTCACGCTTCATGACGGTTCTGTCCTGAACACATCTTTGTGTCAGTATTGCATCATACTTATTGCGCCACCTATTGGTGAAACAGGAAGTCCTCATAACTCCTACATACATTATCCAATTTGTCCGATATATCTCACGCTTCATGACGGTTCTGTCCTGAACACATCTATGTGTCAGTATTGCGTCATACTTATAGCGCCACCTATTGGTGAAACAGGAAGTCCTCATAACTCCTCCATACATTATCCAATTTGTCCGATATATCTCACGCTTCATGACGGTTCTGTCCCGAACACATCTATGTGTCAGTATTGCGTCATACTTATAGCGCCACCTATTGGTGAAACAGGAAGTCCTCATAACTCCTCCATACATTATCCAATTTGTCCGATATATCTCACGCTTCATGACGGTTCTGTCCTGAACACATCTATGTGTCAGTATTGCGTCATACTTATAGCGCCACCTATTGGTGAAACAGGAAGTCCTCATAACTCCTCCATACATTATCCGATTTGTCCGATTTATCTCACGCTTCATGACGGTTCTGTCCTGAACACATCTATGTGTCAGTATTGCGTCATACTTATAGCGCCACCTATTGGTGAAACAGGAAGTCCTCATAACTCCTGCATACATCATACGATTTGCACCAAATTGCTGACGCTTCATGAAGGTCACCTTCTGAACACATCTATGCGTCGGTATTGAGTTACACTTACAGCGCCACCTACTGGTGAAACAGGAAGTACTCATAACTCCTACATACATTATCCGATTTACTCCAAATTGCTCATGCTTGATGAAGGTCGCATCTTGAACACATCTGTAGGTCAGTATTGCGTCATACCTACAGCGCCACCTACTGCTTACAGGAAGTCCTCATAACTCCTACATACTTTGTCCGATTTACACAACATTTCTCACGCTTAATCAAGGTACTGTCCTGAACACATCTATGCGTCGGTATTGAGTCACGCTTAGAGCGCCACCTACTGGTGACAGGAAGTTTCTGTCAGTACTGGACACCGAAATAGCACACCCTTTAACGGCGCCACACCCCGACCCGCGTGGGGTGCGAGGGCCCGCTCACTGCTGCTCGCAGCACTAGTTATTATTCTTCTCCTTCTTCTCCTTCTTCTCCTTCTCCTTTACTCCAAACAAATGCCTTTTAGGCGGCCTGAACATCGATGAAAACGGATGAAACTTTGCAGATACGTCAGTCCCGGTGAAAAATTTGATAATTCATGGGTGACGGAACTGGGCGTGGCAAAACGGCTCAAGAGCGCCCCCTGGAAAATCTAAAATGGCGAGCCCCACCTTTCAGTTTGATGTAGGCGAACGAAATTCGGAGGGCATATGTAGTTCATCGAGACGCACTTAAATGTCTCTTGGAGCTATACCCAACATGCAACAGGAAGGCCGCCATTTTGCTTTTAATGTGCCATTTTGTCCTTGTTTTGACCATTTCCATGCCTCGTACTTCGACGAACTCCTCCTACAGATTTCATCCGATCAACTTCATATCGGGTCAGCTTCATCTTAAGACCTTTGTGATCAAAAGTTATCAAAAAAATTGAGTTTTCACCAAACACCCTTGCCGTGGCGCCCCGCCAAAGTTTGACATTTCGCCATAAAACACGAAGTCCTCATAACTCCTCCATACATTATCCAATTTGTCCGATATGTCTCACGCTTCATGACGGTTCTGTCCTGAACACATCTATGTGTCAGTATTGCGTCATACTTATAGCGCCACCTATTGGTGAAACAGGAAGTCCTCATAACTCCTCCATACATTATCCAATTTGTCCGATATATCTCACGCTTCATGACGGTTCTGTCCTGAACACATCTATGTGTCAGTATTGCGTCATACTTATAGCGCCACCTATTGGTGAAACCGGAAGTCCTCATAACTCCTCCATACATTATCCAATTTGTCCGATATATCTCACGCTTCATGACGGTTCTGTCCTGAACACATCTATGTGTCAGTATTGCGTCATACTTATAGTGCCACCTATTGGTGAAACAGGAAGTCCTCATAACTCCTCCATACATTATCCAATTTGTCCGATATATCTCACGCTTCATGACGGTTCTGTCCTGAACACATCTATGTGTCAGTATTGCGTCATACTTATAGCGCCACCTATTGGTGAAACAGGAAGTCCTCATAACTCCTCCATACATTATCCAATTTGTCCGATATATCTCACGCTTCATGACGGTTCTGTCCTGAACACATCTATGTGTCAGTATTGCGTCATACGTATAGCGCCACCTATTGGTGAAACAGGAAGTCCTCATAACTCCTGCATACATCATCCGATTTGCACCAAATTGCTGATGCTTCATGAAGGTGGCCTTCTGAACCCATCTATGTGTCGGTATTGAGTCACACTAACAGCGCCACCTACTGGTGAAACAGGAAGTCCTCATAACTCCTACATACTTTGTCCGATTTACACAACATTTCTCACGCTTCATCAAGGTACTGTCCTGAACACATCTATGCGTCGGTATTGAGTCACGCTTAGAGCGCCACCTACTGGTGACAGGAAGTTTCTGTCAGTACTGGACACCGAAATAGCACACCCTTTAACTGCGCCACACCCCGACCCGCGTGGGGTGCGAGGGCCCGCTCACTGCTGCTCGCAGCCCTAGTTATTATTAGGGCCCGAGCACTGGCGGTGCGAGGCCCTATTGAAATTCAAAGGATTATTATTAGGGCCCGAGCACTGGCGGTGCGAGGCCCTATTGAAATTCGAAGGATTATTATATTATTAGGGCCCGAGCACTGGCGGTGCGAGGCCCTATTGAATTTCGAAGGATTATTATTCTACCTTCTCCTTCTCCCCCAAAAAATGCTTTTTTGGCGGCCTAAACATCGATGAAAACGGATGAAACTTTGCAGATACGTCAGTCCCGGTGAAAAATTTGATAATTCATGGCTGGTGACAGGAGGTTTCGCTAAGTACTGGACACCGAAATAGCACACCCTTTAACGGCGACACACCCCGACACGTGTGGGGTGCGAGGGCCCGCTCACTGCTGCTCGCAGCCCTAGTTAGGGCCCGAGCACTGGCGGTGCGAGGCCCTATTGAAATTCGAAGGATTATTAGGGTCCGAGCACTGGCGGTGCGAGGCCCTATTGAAACTCGAAGGATTATTAGGGCCCGAGCACTGGCGGTGCGAGGCCCTATTGAAATTCGAAGGATTATTATTATTATTAGGGCCCGAGCACTGGCGGTGCGAGGCCCTATTGAATTTCAAAGGATTATTATTATAAGGGCCCGAGCACTGGTGGTGCGAGGCCCTATTGAATTTCGAATTATTATTATTTAGGGCCCGAGCACTGCCGGTGCGAGGCCCTATTGTGTTTCGAAGGATTATTATTAGGGCCCGAGCACTGGCGGTGCGAGGCCCTATTGAATTTCGAAGGATTATTATTCTACCTTCTTCTTCTTGCCAAACAAATGCCTTTTTGGCGGCCTAAACATCGATGAAAACGGATGAAACTTTGCAGATACGTCAGTCCCGGTGAAAATTTTTATAATTCATGGGTGATGGAAATGGGCGTGGCAAAACGGCTCAAGAGCGCCCCCAGGAAAATTTAAAATGGCGAGCCCCACCTTTCAGTCTGATATAGGCGAACGAAATTCGGTGGGCATATGTAGTTCATCGATACACACTAAAATGTCTCTTGGACCTATACCCAACATACAACAGGAAGTCCGCCATTTTGCTTTTAATGTGCCATTTTGTCCTTGTTTTTACCATTTCCATGCCTCGTACTTCAACGAACTCCTCCTACAGATTTCATCCGATACTACACTGAGCTAACAAGCTAGCTACCAGTCCTCCTCTGCTCAAACAAACGCTACAGTTCACATAGGCTATTGCAGCAGCTAGGCTACGACAAGAAAACAAAATCCAATAACTGTCTCAATAAACCAGTTAACTAGGGACAAAAGCCATCGGTGCTGCTTACGTTCGTTGCCTGCCTAGTGCCTACTATCAGCGCGCTCCAAACTTTCTCTCCCTCTCCGCGTTGTCTAGAGTCTAGACAGACAGCAGGTGCGAGATGGCAAGCGCGTGCGCCTCTCTCTCTCTCTCCCTCCCTCGTCGTGTCATGTCAACAAGCAGACAGAACGTGCGCGTATCGCTCGCTCATACAGTATTTGACTGTTCTCCCGAATATTTTTTACAATATTCGTACGAATTTACTATTCGGGAAAAAGCTATTTGTACTCATCCGAATACCGTATTCGTATTCGGGCACACCCCTAACACACACACACGCACACACCACCCCCGTCCCCCACTCAACAAATCCCCCACAGCTCCTATTCATTTTGCTCAGACAAGGCCATCTTTCATCACATGGAAGAGTTGGAGATGTCTTTGTGGTTTAATACCAGCAATTCCTTAGATACTATACATAGCTGATTACCAGTAATACAGTAACAGTTATAACCTCAGACACTGTACATTGTTAATTACCAGTAATACCAGGTATAACCTCAATGATATACCAGAAATACCTTAGATGCTGTACAAAGCTGGTTACCAGCAATACCAGTTATAACCTCAGCGATATAGCTGATATAGTACCAGTAATACCAGGTATAACATCAGATATTACATAACTGATTACCAGAATAGCTGATTACCAGAAATACTAGTTATAACCTCAAGGATATAGCTGATATAGCACCAGTAATACCAGTTATAAACTCGCTGATATAGCTAATATAGTACCAGTAATACCAGTTATAACCTCAAAATGATATATAGCAATACCAGGTTTAACCTCAGATACTATACATAGCTGATTATCAGTAGCCTCAATTATATAGCTGATATAGCAGTAATACTAGCTTTTTAAACAACATTTTTCGTGCGATACTACAATTTTCCAGCCACATTTTATTTTGCAATACAAGTGTATTGTTTTGCTATGAACACAGAGAGGAGAGTGAGCAGAGGCCCGTGATCCTGGCTAGTCAGTGTTACCAGGTGGCCTTAGTGGCGGTGTGACCATTCTGCCTCATTTCCAGACCAGCAGACCAGCCTTATTTCATGTCTCTGGAAAGATATAGAGGTCTGGAACCCAGCATAAAGGTATAGAGGTCTGGAACCCAGCATAAAGGTATAGAGGTCTGGAACCCAGCATAAAGGTATAGAGGTCTGGAACCCAGCATAAAGGTATAGAGGTCTGGAACCAAGCATAAAAAGGAGGAGAGGAAAGAGGGGAGAAGATGGTAGAGGGTGACAGGAAAGTGGAAGAGAAGAGGAACAAAGGTAGACTGTAGGAGAGGGAGGGAGGTAGGAGAGGAGAGGGAGGGAGGTAGGAGAAGAGGAGAGGGAGGTAGGAGAGGAGAGGGAGAGTGGTAGGAGAGGAGAGGGAGGGAGGTAGGAGAAGAGGAGAGGGAGGGAGGTAGGAGAGGGGAGGGAGGGAGGGAGGTAGGAGAGGAGAGGGAGGGAGGGAGGAGAAGAGGAGAGGGAGGGAGGTAGGAGAGGGGAGGAGAGGGAGGGAGAAGAAGAGGAGAGGGAGGGAGGTCGGAGAGGAGAGGGAGGGAGGTAGGAGAGGGGAGGAGAGGGAGGTAGGAGAGGGGAGGAGAGGGAGGGAGGTAGGAGAGGAGAGGGAGGGAGGTAGGAGAAGAGGAGAGGGAGGGAGGTAGGAGAGGGGAGGAGAGGGAAGAAAGTAGACTTTGGGAGAGAAAAGTGTAATAGAGGAGAAGAGAGGAAGGGAAGGGAGGAATCGAATGTAGGAGAGGAGAAGAGAGAGGTAGGACAGAAGAAGAGGGGAGGAGGGGTGTAAGGGAGGAGGAGAGGGTAAGAGAGGAGAAGAGAAGGACAAATGTAGGATAGGGGAGAGGGAAGAGATGGGAGAACACAGAAGAAGGGTGGAGAGACGAGTGGAGTAGAAAGAGGAGAGGAGGGTATGGGTGAGGTGATGAAGTCAGTGCCAATATCCATCCTTCATCATCCATATAAATGGTCTTTTAATGTTTTAAAAGGAAACTATGATTAACTCAACTTATTTAGACAGAAACATGTCAATGCAACACACCACCCGTACCATGGTGTGTAGGCATATAACTTGTTGCAAGCACGGCAATAGTGCAGATGGATAACATGTTTTAAAAATAAATAAATCTAAAAGGTGTGATAACTGCTCTGTGTTGGGTGATGTGAGGTGGTTTAACACAAGTGGGGATTCAGATTCAATACCTTCACTGAGCCTGTAATTGTGTTGTTGCTAGCAAAATATGCCAATTTTTTTTAAATGACAACGATAGTTGAGGATCAAAGATAGATGTAAAACAATGACCTCTACCGGCTGTTCAGACTAAGCCAGTTATCCCCACGTCAGTGCACCTACGCCATCTTGTGGTTATCAGCAGTAACTGCAATGGTAGAAAGGAACGTGGTATGATTCAAATCCTTTTTGTGCGTGGCTGTAAGCCAGCGCACCATAGATAGCATTTGTCGGGTTATCACTCCCTCTCCCCGTCCCGTTGTTGACCTGCATTTCTATGTTGCCACCACAAGAGGCAGTGGTCCCAGAACACCAAAATAAATACACTATGACATTGTACACTTGCAAGTTCCTCGGTAGTATAGTGGATAAAGCGCCGGATTCTCAAGCGGTAGATCAGGGGTTCAAGAGATTTGGGGAAACAAAAGATTTGGGGAAACAATACCCACACCCTCTGCTAGCCTGCGGGTCTATAGGCTGGGTGCATTAAGTAGCGCTATAGAACTTCCGGGTGCGTCGCTTGGCATAAGAGTCTGATTTGTTGGATGTGTGGTGAATGGTGATAGCCTATACCAGTAAGTCATGGCTACTTTTTACACTAGATCACTTCAGGATCTACTTAACGGTGGACGATGTCCACCGTATTACTGATGGGTCCTCACTTGCTCCCACGAGCAAAAGAGAGAAAGGATTTAAATTCTACATCTCATCTTACATCAGCGACTATCAAGGTGAGTAACAACACTAGCTAGCTAGCGAACTATGCTAGCTAACATTAGCACTATTTTTAGCTGACTGTCTAACCTTGCTACTTTGTTTTCACTAACGTTAGCCAGCTACTGTTAATTTTGTTATACCTAGTAACATAACATTCTTGACGTCAAGTTAATCTCTCTTTTTCAGTATCAAACAAAGATAAAAGGACAGGAGAGGTCAGCGTCAGGGCGACCTGCTATAGGTCCATGCGAAAGGGCGAGAAACCACATGAGCTGAGAGTAGGATGAAGTGCAGTAGCTGACCAGTTCTAGTTCCCAGTCATGTTCTGGGGAGTCAATATTGCTAGTTTAGTTAGGCAATACACCAGTCAGTGTTACTTGCATCAAGTATCTGACATTCTGTTCCATGTCAGATGTTCCACACATTATTAAGGACTGTATTACCTTCCACACACTCATCTTCTGTTAATATCCACATCTTTTAATACTTCCTTTAAATTAATCAGTTGAGACCGTTTACAGAACCAACATTTTAAAACCTCTGACTGATAAGTCTAAAGTTTAAAATAATTACTTTTAGAATGCAAAGTTATGTAGGCCTACTGCTGAGATGCTATTTTGGATTCTGAGTTTTCTTTGAACCCATCACAAGTCAGTCAAATGTTCAAATGGAGACAGTTAATTCTACCATTCATGACATGGATGTTTTATTATGGCATCTCTCCATATTTCAGATTATCTTGAAGGACTCAAGCCCTGTGGAACTGATGCATTCACAGTGCTCCTGTGTTGCTGGCATGGCATTGTGTTATCACACTGTTGCTCTGCTATATCAGTCAGCCCATTATTCTCAACTGAGAATGCCAACAGTACCACCTGTCCTGAGCTGCACAGAGAGCGAGCAACGGTGGCACAAGCCCAGAACCATGGTAAGTAGTTTGATTATAGCTTCCTTAGTTATGAAGGCCTTATGAAGAGGTATGTTTTTTTATATATTCATGAAGGGGTATGAAATATTGGTATACTGTCAAATGTTTTCAGTGCAATCAGTATCTAAACAAATGTCTTTTGATTGAATAGGGTGTGAAACCAGGCCCAGCGGACAAGATGGTCATCTTGTCTGCGAGGCCTAAACCACAGCAGAGGATGATGGCTGATGGCGTGAGGTAAGTTCTGAAAATTCATCAGCAATCTGACCGGTCCAAAGCCGTGTTATATTTACAATGACATATAATTCCATTAAACAATTTATTATCACTTCACGTATGGGTTCATAATACTACAGCCTGTGTTGACAGTATAAGTTCTTCAGCTGCCTTTCCTTTGGCGCTGCCTGTTGGTTTGCATGTATAAATCTTTTTTCTAGGGAAAAAAAAATCGTTTTTATATTCGGGTCAATATGGTATATTATTTCCTTGTTTGGTGTACCTGTTTGGTGAACCTGTGTAACTAAAACATATACTAGATACTTACCTATACAACACTTGTTTACACAGGAGCACACTCTACAAGGCCTATCAAGGAGACTTGCCAGACCTCACTGTCCTGCAGGTTTCAGAGGTGTATCAGGACATGGCTTGTGCACCTCTTATCACCACTATGGGCATCTCTAGTGCAGTCCCATTGGTGGATTCTGCACTTGGCAAGGTCCAGGCAGGAAGTTTTCTGTCGTACCAGCAACGACCGACCGTTAGCAGGCACATCACTCTCCACCGAGATGCCCCTCCTCCTCCACTCCTTCCTGTTCAGCACCACCGACTGGAGTCTTCAAAGTGCATGTTTGTGTGCAGTGAAAAGGAACAGATGTTTCTAAAAACATTGGAGACAACGTGGGACATGGCTCACAACATCGAGGCTGCTACCAGAGATCAGAGCATGGTCTCTGAGTGGCATCAGTTGAGAAGGCCACGCCTCACCTCCTCCCGCTTTAGAGAGGTGTGCCATGTCAGAGGACCGATTCCAGCTGAACACCTAGCAGACAGGATCCTGCGGGGGACCCCCCAGACAGCAGCAATGAAGAGGGGTCTGGAAATGGAGGCAGGTGCTGTGCGACAGTACTGTCAGACCAAGGTTGTGAACTACTCGCCATGTGGATCCGTCATTCACCCTGATGCACCCTGGCTGGGGTCTTCTCCAGATGGACTGATTTATGACCCCACAGAAAGCACCCCATTTGGCCTGCTTGAGGTTAAGTGTCCCAATGTGAAAAGCTACGTCGACTGCACCTACCTGAAGCTCGAGGGAGGCAATCCAAAGCTGAAGGAACAACATGCCTACTTCTGGCAAGTGCAAGGACAGCTGCTTGTCACAGGACTTGACTGGTGTGACTTTGTGGTGTTTGCTGAGGAGGACATGTTGATCCAACGGATCTATAAAGACAGTGCCATTGCAAACACCATCAGAGAAAGGGCAGACCTTTTTTTTTCCCACTATTACATGCCAAGATACCTGAATAAGTAGTCGTAGTAGTGTAGCAGTAGTAGTAGTAGTTGTAGTAGTAGTTGTTGTAGTGTAGTAGTAGTTGGTGTAGTAGTGTAGTGTAGTGGTAGTTGTAGTGTAGTAGTGTAGCAGTAGTAGTAGTGGTAGTGTAGTAGTAGTTGTAGTGTAGTAGTAGTTGGTGTAGTAGTGTAGTGGTAGTTGTAGTGTAGTAGTAGTAGAGTAGTAGTAGTAGTGTGTAACTTGTTGCCAAGGCCATGCTGATACATGAATATGCAATATTGTTAATAAAAATTGAATTTACTAAAGATTTTAACCACCAGGACTGACGCGTGAGGAAAAAAATGTTTATAGTAAATAAATTATTGATTACATTAAATTCATGCTTGTAATGTATGCTTGGAAATTGATTACATTAATTCATTCTAAAATTGATCACATTTAATTCATACATTAATTATTTCATGCTTTGTCTGATCAGAACTGAATAACTTTCTTTTTAACTAGGCACAGGGATGTACACATGGCAACAACTAGCTGAATTGCAAGTTCTATTGTTTGGCCCATGATTTGACCAGGGGTCCATTCTGGTAGTTCACCAGTAAGCAGGCAACGCTGAAGAGCTGATTGATGCTCCCAGTGACGGAGAGGGGAACGACGGTGTCGAACAGCTTGTTCTCTTTCACCCTTCGGATGCACCTCTCCACGTGGACCCTGAGACGCGCAATGGACTGGGTCTCTCTCACATCCTCCTCCAGCATCTGGGTCCTCTGCGACAGGAAGGCTGGCCGGTACACTTTGCAGGGGACTAGGTCATCGATCAGGAAGCCCTTGTCGACCATGATGGCCATGTCAGGGGTCAGGAGAGGTATGATGCCTGACTGCTTAAAGATTTCTTTATCACTGACCGAGCCGGCATAGAGTCCTGACATGAAGGTAATGGGTCCATGTGGTGCCATTCCTAGCATGGCCTTCCAGGTGCAATGAGATTTATAAGTCGAAAAGACTTCACTCTGTAAGAGGAGAGACGATGGTGTTTGGCAGCGGATTTCTGTACAGTCAATCACCACCTGGGTGTCTGGATACCTCTCAAACTCACGGGGCAGCTGAGCTTTCACAGCCTCTGGGGACATCCATAGGCACACTGACCCCAGCACGTTGTACAGGAAGTTGGCCCACGTAGTCACAATTCTGCCTGCTGTTGTGCGATGGATGTCAAAGCGATGGCCTAGATCCCTCAGCGTCATCCCCACCGAAAGGTGCATCAGGAAAAGTAAAAGCTCATCCACAGGTGCTAATTTCTGTCAACAGAGAACATGAAGAGCTCAAGCTTATTGGGTTCTCACTCTTTTCTAGAGATCCTTTTCCAGGATATTTTCAGTGATGATCTAGCTTGTATGTACGGAGCACTGGAGTGGCTACAGAGAGAGAGAAAATAACATAACTATATATTGAGGCCACGTTTTGCGGGTAACATTTACAGACATAGCATATCAAACTGGTTACATCCATAAGAGTGATCTATCAATGTTGGCTAACATATGACCAAAAGATAGTACAGGACCTCCAAATAGGAATGGGCAGCCTTATGTAAGTTTTGAAAATGGTGTCGGTCCAAAGAGAAGACATGATGTCGGTATATTAGTATTATTATTATTATTATTATTATACATACCGATGCCCTTAAAAGAATTGGATCCTCAAGGTCGGTAGTGGCTCCCTTAACCCGGGTGACCCTCACCATTTTGGATGTTGATGGCTCTATCAATCGCCAGAAGCGCATGAAATACTCGTAGGAAGCAAACCTTAAGACAAGACATGATGTGACATTAGTTCCGCATTGTATCTATACATTTGTTAATTACAAACATAACGTGTGTGTGTGTGGAGAGAATGTGGAGAGAATGAACAGGTGCGATACACAGCAGACGTCACATAACCTACCTGGTGTAAAACCGTATGTCCTCGTCAGAGCCTGCAAATCGCCTCAGGCTGAATTTAGATTGGAGCTGTACGGTTTCCAGTTGTTTCTGGAGCCTTCCAATCTCCTTCTTCATTTTGGGCCAGGGCGACATCCAAAGTGGTAGGATCGGGAGCCACGCAATAATCATGCTCTTGCAGGCTGACATCCATCTTCTCTTCAGATGAGTCCGGGGCGACGGCAGGACGCTCACGGCGCTCCCACACACCTAGCCTGGGAGCAGGTTTGGAGTACTCATTCCAGGCAAAGAGCGTGGGAACAGCTCCTTTCTTGAGTCTCCTCACACCTAATAATAATATAATAATAATGATAATACATTTAATTTATATAGCGCTTTTTAAGGTGAAGTAGAGAAAAACAGCAATACAACATTTACAATAAATATTCTCTAATATAATATAAGCGCTGTGGGGAAGGGGGGGGCACCCACCTGGGTGATGCTAAGGCAGCAGCTAGTGCGCACTACAGCTCACCACACATCAGCTAGTGACATGGTGAAGGAGAGGGAGACTAGGACTAGTTTAGAGTAACCTTAATAAAAGTAACTGATACATTTATAAAGCATTTAGAAGTGCTGGAAAAAAAACGTATTACATCCCCATCCCAAATGCGCTAGCTAACATTAGCTAACAATAAACCCAACCCATAACGTTAGCTAGCTAACACAGCCAATTTCAACTTGCATACATTTACAATAAAATTAGTATGAAAATTTAAAATCGGATTCGGATCTTATCTTATTCTGATCCTCACCTGTAGTTGACACCGCAAAATCACCAGCTTCAAAGTGCCGACTACACACTCTGGTGCTCTGGGTCACGGTGAAGGCATCCCTGCGAATCTTAGCTAGCCACCTAGCCCTTTCCTCTTAGCTAGCCACCTAGCCCTTTCCTCTTAGCTAGCCACCTAGCCCTTTCCTCTTAGCTAGCCACCTAGCCCTTTCCTCTTAGCTAGCCACCTAGCCCTTTCCTCTTAGCTAGCCACCTAGCCCTTTCCTCGCCGTTGCTTGGGAAGCTGTGGAAACTTAGACTTGAATTATATCGGGCCGAATTCGCATACTGTGGCACACAACAGTGCTCATTGGAGCCGGAGTCACGGCGTTGGTATTTGACGTTTTTGTTTCTTTTGTGACATGGTAGCAGTCTGCTAATAATGCTAATGTTTACGAACGAATAAACCAATGGCCGGCGACCGGAAACTCTTATGCCAAGCGACGCACCCGGAAGTTCTATAGCGCTACTTAATGCACCCAGCCTATTCTTATGTTTACTTTCGGCCTTTCCATCCCTCTCCCTCCCTCCTTTCACTCTCCTTTACCCTTTTTTTGGAAGTATCGGAGAGATTCCATAGGAGCAAAAACACTATGACATCACGCACTTGCAAGTTCCTCGGTAGTGTAGTGGATAAATGTACAGTC
This sequence comes from Borostomias antarcticus, assembly GCF_949987555.1. Classification (NCBI taxonomy): domain Eukaryota; kingdom Metazoa; phylum Chordata; class Actinopteri; order Stomiiformes; family Stomiidae; genus Borostomias; species Borostomias antarcticus. The sequence continues at coordinate 14,416,346 of NC_140253.1, forward strand.
TGTTTTGCAGATTAATTAACTGTGTCAAACTGATTGCAGAAACTGGGTGACCAATTAAGTGACCAATTACAAGTCCCATTGATATACTAGACTTGTGCAGACTGGAGTGGATCCAGTTATAATTAATATAATTCAAAGCATTTTAATAAATATGAGCATTGTGATTTGTCATTTGTGTTTGTCAATGGATGTTATAGAAGTTATGTAAAAATGTGGTTACCTTGAACATTTGAAATATGTTTATGTAGCCCGTGAAATTTAGGAACACACCGGGCACAACTGCTTCTGGGGGGTTATTTATTTTGTTAGTGATGTCACTCATAGAAAATAAAGAGTGACAACGAGTTCCTAAAATTGGCAGGAAGTTTCAATTTAGTTTTCCCAGAACAATACGGCAGTGGACTTCTGGTGAACACAATAAAAGAAATGCAGCAAACACACAATGCGTAAGCATACAGTAACTTACAATAGTACATTAATATCACTCTGGAAATGTATATAGTCTGAGAAAGAAATCAAACATAACGAAGGCGGCCTTGCTTAGTTACCTCACTAGCAACGTTCTGTCTCCCGCATGGAGCTCTCAGTATGCCCGCCAACAATCTCAAATCAACCTAACAAAACATGCCAGAGGGTCAAAATATCACATACTTAACTATACACTCGTATAAACAAGATATTAACACCAGATGTACATTATAATAATATTATTTACCACAGATAATACTGGATTCCGAAGATGCGCTTTCTTACACAGCGATGCTTACACAGAAGTGCTTCTCACCAAAAGACTCTCTTACTGCGCAGGAAACTATCTCACTGCGCATGATACTAGAACATGCGACATCGCCCTCTAGTGGCGGCGGCCCAAATACCCACGCAATTACACGTTAACTTAAAACTAAAAGAAATACATTCGCTACACAGCGCAACACCTGGGGAACACAGAAATATTATTTACCACCCGGTTACACTCTCCCCTGCAAAATGTCAACGTCTTCGTTGACTAAACACTATCCTCTCTTAAGTGAACTCCTTGCAACACCTTTTCAAATAAAGCTGTACCTAGACTGGTCAGTACCTGCGCGACCATCTCTGTGTGGACTGAGGCTGCGTTACATGACGACTTAGGTAAATTAAAAGGGTTGGCATGTTTCCCTGCTGTGATTCGTTTGCTCCTCCGAGGGGTGGTAGTCGGAACATGATGATCATCATCTGAGTCTGAGCTATCCGGATCAGCACAGTCTGGTTCTGGCATTTGACTGTCCCTGAACCCTGCCTCCCTGACTAATGGTGCATCAGGTGCTCCGCTTGGAACAGGTATATCCCTAGGCTGACTATGATGAGGTGAAAGTACTCCCTTAACCACCACAAACTCGGGTCCCACAGACTCTGGTGCCTCCTCTGCTGGAGGCTGATTTTCAGGAGAAAATCTCACTCTTGGTTCGGGACCCAGAGGAGGACACAGACGCAACTCTGACCGATGGACCCTTCTGATGGGACCCCCTTCAAGAGGCTCAACTGTGTGTGTGGAACCTTGAATGTGAACTACTTTGTAGACTATAGGACTCCATGCATCCTGAATCTTGTTCCTTCCTTGGGGCCTATGACGCAGATAAACAAGTTGACCAATGTCTACAGGAGGGCAAAACACCTTCTCGTTCTGCACAGTCATTCTCTCTGCTGCCTTCTGTTCTGAGTACTCTCTGGCTCGCTCGTGTGCCTGCCTGAGTCTCTCCTGGTGTACAGACAACCAGTCATGTTTATTGTCCGACACATTCTCCTGCCCTAGTAATGCATCTACCGGTAAGTGTGGCTGTACCCCAAAAAGCAGGTAATGGGGTGAGTACCCCGTGGTGGAGTGAGGTGTCACATTATATGCATGCACCAGCTCAGGTAGGTATTCAGGCCATCGTCTTTTCTTCTCCTGGGGGAGTGTGCGCAATAGATCATGGAGTGTCCTATTGTACCTCTCACACTGTGCGTTGCCTTGAGGCCTATAGGGAGTGGTACGTGACTTTCTTACACCGTAGAGCCTGCACAGTCCAGCTACCACTTCACTTTCAAAGTTTCTGCCCTGATCGGAATGCAGTCTCTCGGGCACACCAAACTTCATGAACCACTCCCTGAGCAGGATCTTGGCTGTGGTGTCAGCTTTCTGATCCTTGGTAGGGTAGGCCTGTGTGAACTTACTGAACACATCCGTGACCACTAGGACATTTTCACGGCCATCCGACGCCGGTTCTAGCACTGTGAAGTCTATTGCCACTACCTCAAGTGGTCTAGATGCTAGGAATGCTGTGACAGGGGCATGGATCTTTGGCTGGGGCATCTTTGTGAGGATGCACCGTTGGCACTTCTTAACCCAGGTTTCTACATCCTCGTACATCCCAACCCAAAAACACCTCTGTCTTAGTAGGTTCACTGTACGTTCGATCCCTTGGTGTCCCATACTGTCATGGACACTCTCTAGGACCCGATCTCTCAGGCATGCAGGTAAGAGTAACTGCCAACACTGCCCAAGACGTGGATCTTCAATGACACGGTACAACAGCCCGTCTCTCTGCTGTATGTAACTCCACTGCTTCAGAAGGCGCAGGACAGGACTAGTCAGTTGTACTCTCTCTCTATGGTTTGGTTTCCTCTCCCTATCCCAAAACCTTCTAAACTCTCAAAGGATAGGGTCATTTGACTGGAACTCTATTAACTGCTCTTTAGTATACCCCGGGAACGTAGGTGTGTTCCCCTGTGACTCATCTGCTGCGGTGGTGCCTGACTCTGAGGCACGGATTTGGCTCACCCTAAAACAGTCGGCGCTGGCAGATAGAAGATCAGGTTCTAAGGCTGTTCCACCCCGCATAAGGCTACACACTGCTACACAGTCATCAAACTCTGAATCCGAGTTTGGCTCAGGCTCCCCTGCAAACTCCTGCCTAGACAGGGCGTCTGCAGCAGCATTGCTACGTCCAGGGCGGAACTTGACTTCAAAGTCAAAAATGGACAGCTGCGCCACCCACCGCTGCAGTATGGCACCTAGCTTAGCTGTCCTGAGGTGGCATAGTGGGTTGTTGTCAGTCAAGACTATGAACTTGGACCCAAGTAAGTATCCTCTAAATTTCTCAGATATAGCCCATTTCAGTGCAAGTAGTTCTAGCTTCATGCTACTGTAGTTGCGATCGTTTCTCTCAGCCTTACGTAGTCTACGACTGGCATAGCCAATGACTTGTCTTGTGTCGCCCTGCTGCTGGTATAACACAGCACCTAACCCATGCTGGCTTGCATCTGTCTCAAGTATGAAGGGCTGTGTGAAATCCGCAAAACCTAAGATGGGAGCAGATGTGAGTCTTTCTTTCAGTTGCTCAAAAGCATTTTGACATTCAGTAGTCCACAGGAAACTGATATCTCGACTAAGCTTACACTCACGTAGGCAGTGGTTCACCAAGTCGTGCAGCGGTCCTGCTATCTGAGAAAAGCCCTGAATGAACCTCCTGTAGTAGCTGCAAAATCCAAGAAAAGATCTAAGCTCCTTGACAGTGCTGGGGACCTTCCACTCACTCACAGCAGAAACCTTACTGGAGTCTGTGCCAACACCATCTGCTGACACCTGGTGACCTAAAAACCGTACAGTCTCTTTCAGAAAGTCACTCTTCTGCAACTTAACTTTAAGGCCCGTCTCTGCTAGTCGCCGCAACACCACCTCCAGCCTGTCCATGTGGTCCTCAAACGTGGGTGAGAAGACCAAAATGTCGTCTAAATAAACCAAGATGATCTGGAAAATTAGGTCATTCATGGTGGCCTGCATGAGCCTTTGAAAGGTCGCCGGCCCGTTGCAAACCCCAAAAGGCATCCGTGTATACTCATACAGACCAAACGGGGTAGTAAACGCTGTCTTTGGTCTGTCTCTCTCATGCATGGCAACCTGGTGGTAACCACTCGCCAGATCAATCGTCGAGAAGAACTTGGCCCCCCTCAGTGCATCAAAACTTTCATCTATCCGAGGTAACGGAAATGCATCACGTTTGGTCTTAGAGTTCAGTCTCCTGTAGTCGACACACAACCGTAGACTACCATCAGCCTTGCGCACAAGTACTACAGGGGATGCGTAGGCGCTTGCACTCTCTTGAATGACACCCTTTCTTAAAAGCTCGGCGATGTGCTCCTTTACCTCACTATACTGTGTAGGTGGAATTCGCCTGTAAGGTTGGGTCACTGGTTTGTCATCACTAAGATGTATTTCATGCTGTACGTTGTCCGCGTAACCTAAATCCTCATCCTCTGACGCAAAGACGGTAGAGTATTTCTCCAGCATCACTCTTAGCTTGGCCTGCTGTTCAGGGCTCCCTCCTATCTTGACATTCTCAAACATGGACGGTGTGTTCAATGGCTGGCCTGTGTGGGTATCGACTGTGACCTCCTCAGTGTCTGCTGAGATTCTCTGAAACTTGACCTGACAGCGCCCATCGTTGTCCATGCTCTTTACGCTGGACAGCACTCCCAGCCTAGTCCTAGGCTGTAACCACACATCTTCCTGAGAGAGATTCATAACTTGAACTGGAAAGACCTGACTGTCAGTGAACACTAGCATAGGCACAACTACTAGGCCACCCGGCAACGGTGTGTTCACTGGCTCTAGCAGTAGCGCAGGTCCCCCATATTTTTCAGTCCTACTCCCCCTGGCCATTACTGTTGCGATAGATGAGGCTGGTATATGGACAATATCCTTCCCTGAGACTCTGGCAAAAGTGGCCCGCTCAGTCACACTGGCTGTCTGCAACTGTTGAAAAGCCTCTCTCCATCCTGAATCAAGCTGTCCACCTAAGGTGGTGTCAAACTCTGTCTGTGCTAACTGTCTGCACCTCTTGACAATGTTCATGCCCACCAGCCCAGGGAAAGGGGAGGAGTTCAGTTCATCCTTAACGATCAAGAACCCACACTCTGGTATGGTCATCCCCATGGTCTCTACATCCAGTTCTACATAGCCTAGGTAAGGGATGTCTAATCCGTTGGCTGCTGTTATCTTTAACCACTCAGATGTAGGTTCGATGTCCTCATCTTTTCCATACAAATGATGCCTAAAGAAGCTCTCTGTGATCGTACTTACATTACTGCCCGTGTCTAGTATGCATGATGCTGGTACACCTTCAATCCTTAAGTCTACTACAGGGCACTTTCCAACTGCATGTTCAAGTATCCTACTTCTGTAAGGGATGTCTCTATATGAGCCAGTAAGTTTCCCTCGAATGGCTTGGCTCTTAGCATCCGAGGGCATCAGTTTTCCTGGACCGCAGATGACGGGACGGTCACACTGTCTCGACCCCGAGTTTGAGTACACTTCCTGGCTATGTGTCCCACCCCATTGCACCTTAGACATATGGGCTGCCCATCCTCAGTGTACCTTGGCTGCCTTCTAGGCCTGTTAGTTGCTGCTGTCAGTTCTCTAATTGCTTTAGTTAGCTCTGAAATGGTTTGGTCTTGTTCAGCCAACCGTTTGTCTTGCTGTGCAACCACCTTTAGGACATGGTCTAAAGTAGCTGGCTGATCACTGGCAGAGATGGCTGCACACTGTGGCTCACAGGTTACTTCTGACTGAACTTGTCGGCTTTTTACCACTCTAGGGCCGTGGGACCTATCGTCCTCCACCGACCACATGCTTGCCTCCTTACGAACATCAAGGAGGTTTGACTCAGGTTTGTCTCTGATAAACTTGCGGAGCTCCCGCTTAAGGTTTGCATCCCTCAAACCCTCAACAAACTGATCTCTGAGGACTACTTTATCATTGGATACAGCATCCTGTGACTGCTGGGTTACAGAGATTAGGATCTGGGAAAGCACATGGGAGTAATCCCGGAGATTCTCACCTTCTAGCTGTCTACGTTGGTAAAAGGTCTGCAGGAGTTGTGTAGCGCTGCGTTCTCCCCAAATGCCTCACGCAAGAAAGTGAAAAGATCACTAGGTGGCCTAGACCCATCTCCCATACACAGTCGGACCTCTTCTAGAGCAGGACCTCTTAGGAGGGAGAGGAGGAAGTCAGACTTCTCTTCGCTAGACTGTTCTCTGGTCCTGAGGACCCTTTCCACTTCCTCAATGAATTCCCCCACTGACCTCCCATCCTTACTGATATCCCCAGTAAAAATTTGGATTTGCCTTTCTCTTGGTACACAGATGTATTGTTGGGAACTATTTCCCCTGTTGGCACTACTTGCCCTCGTTTCATCTCTCCATCTGTTAAGCTCCCTGATCTGGTGCCGCAGCTCCTCCATTGTGTCCCCATCACCACCTGCGGCGGCCCCATTATTTTCACCATTATCATTTTCTACCACTGACATTGTTACAGTTATAAGTGATAAATACTATGATACTCAGTCCCATACACCACACCAGTCTCAAGGATATAAAACAGTCTCTTGATGATGTAAGCTCTGCTGGGACTTGCTTGGAGATATAGATGACACAGTCTCTTGATGACTTTGTAACAGGAACCACCAAGGCAGGAACGATGATCTTCCTCACAGGTACAGCTGTCGTCACTGGCTCCCTCTGGAACACCACCAGTCGTCACTCCCAACAGCTACTCCTCCACCAAGCTGGCCACTGGTGACACCGTTCACCGCCTGCCAATCTTCACCACTGCCGTATTGCCGTAGATTTATCTTTGCCAATTTGTCTTCTACCCCACTCCTGGTACCAATATTGTAGCCCGTGAAATTTAGGAACACACCGGGCACAACTGCTTCTGGGGGGTTCTTTATTTTGTTAGTGATGTCACTCATAGAAAATAAAGAGTGACAACGAGTTCCTAAAATTGGCAGGAAGTTTCAATTTAGTTTTCCCAGAACAATACGGCAGTGGACTTCTGGTGAACACAATAAAAGAAATGCAGCAAACACACAATGCGTAAGCATACAGTAACTTACAATAGTACATTAATATCACTCTGGAAATGTATATAGTCTGAGAAAGAAATCAAACATAACGAAGGCGGCCTTGCTTAGTTACCTCACTAGCAACGTTCTGTCTCCCGCATGGAGCTCTCAGTATGCCCGCCAACAATCTCAAATCAACCTAACAAAACATGCCAGAGGGTCAAAATATCACATACTTAACTATACACTCGTATAAACAAGATATTAACACCAGATGTACATTATAATAATATTATTTACCACAGATAATACTGGATTCCGAAGATGCGCTTTCTTACACAGCGATGCTTACACAGAAGTGCTTCTCACCAAAAGACTCTCTTACTGCGCAGGAAACTATCTCACTGCGCATGATACTAGAACATGCGACATCGCCCTCTAGTGGCGGCGGCCCAAATACCCACGCAATTACACGTTAACTTAAAACTAAAAGAAATACATTCGCTACACAGCGCAACACCTGGGGAACACAGAAATATTATTTACCACCCGGTTACATTTATATTTTTGAAATTATACCTACAGTATAGGTGTCTCAGTAATTACTAGGGCTGCCCCCCAATAGTCGACTTAACGTTAGTCGACAAGAACAGTCCTAGTCGAGCAAGTTTTCATTAGTCGCTTAGTCGCAGAAAGAAAAAAAAACTCAAAATCTACTTGGGATAACAATGTCCAGGGCCGGCCCGTATGTATTGACGGACTAGGCAATTGCCTAGAGCGGCACTTTGGCAAGGGCGGCAAAATGTGAGCCAACCAAGGGTCCATTTTTAATTAAAAAAAATAAAAAATCTAGGCGCGTCAATGGTTGAGCCTGCGTGATTGACACATTCCTCGTGGTCAAGCACCTGCCGCCGCCTCCCCCCCGCCCCCAGCTCTCACGAGCCTTCAAATCTACCGTTAAGCCCACAATGTCAGGAGATTGCCAAACTACCAACTACAAGCATTTGTCCACAAGAAGAAGCTGTAGCACTAGCAGCACCATGACGAGAGCAGATGCTAACGTTAGCCTGCCTCCAGGACCAGATCTACCGTCAAGTTCACAAGCAACTTTTTGCGGAGTTGACTCCGGCTTCTGGAGAATGCAGTTTCTCAAAGTTGAAACTAATAAAAAACTACCTTCGTAGTACAATGACAAAGGACAGACTGAAATGGACTTGCAACGCTCTCCATAGAACACGAACTGGCACAGAGAATCGAAGTCGATTCTCAGCGAATTGACCTTCGCTGAGATGAAGGCATGTTGTGCCGCTTCTGAAAGCCCTACTAACACAGTACGTAAAGCTGACGGGACACATTGGTGGTAGTTTGGTAAATTTGGTTTGGTAATGCTGTTACATTACAGTCCCACCCTGACTTTATTGGAAATGTGTCACAGTGGGTCAGAACATTTGTAAATTACTTTTAATACATTTTGAAGTCATACAGTTACATGATTGTAATAATGAGGAGAAATCCTGCATGTCTGTTTTGTGTGTAATTTCTCATTTACAGTTAATATTAACACTAAAGATTTGCAGTCTAGGCCTAATAAAAATAATGATAAAAAATATGCCTATGAATAAAGTCCTAATTTTGCAACCTAAATGTAAGCAATGAACGCTGAGCAGTGAACGTAAAACAAAGAATGCAAGGCATTGGGCTACTTTGTGACACAATTGAAGAACTAGACAAACAAGTTACACACTCTGGTAAAGTAGGTGGCTGTATGCACATTAAAGTTGTTTGCGATCCGCCACTAAACCCAGCGAAGAAGAAGAAGACGACGACGACGGGGTATACTTCCGTTCTGTTTGAAGAAACGATTGAGAAAGACCAACACGCCAGTCTTTGTCCCCGCGACAACTCAGATCCTGTAAGTATCTCAATTTCAATGTATACATAGCTAGCTATGTATTTTGGTATCGTCCCAGATAAAACACCAACGTTATGTGCAACGTTATGTGTGTGATTGTTATAACTTTCGCTTTTGTGTGATTGTAGCTAAAGGGGAGACACCCCAAGTGAATAGGAAAAAGAAATCCCTAATAGGTATCACCATCAAACTCCCCCAGTTTGTTAGGTACATTAAGGAGCATCTTTTTTGTATTACAAGTTTTCTGAAATCTTATGGATTAATATGCAAATTAGGCATAAAAGGCTAAATATGCGCTAATTTGCATAATTTCGGGACATCAATTTTTTTAATTGGTTCAAGCCAGATTCAAAATTCTTGTTTCATTTTGTTCACATATCCCTATTCAAAACTTTGGCCAAGGGGGATTTTTGATATCTCTTTTCTTCACTTCAGAAATCAGAAAATACTGTCAACAGTCATAAAAAGACCAATTTTCGCCATGTTTTAGGGATAAACTGTTATATAAATCAGGTTATGAATTACATTTAAAAAATCCCCCTTGGCCAAACCCTTCAGAATATGGATTTGAACAAAACTGGAAAGTTAGGTGTATGTAGGTGCTACTCAAGTGGTGGTTTTGATGTCCCAAAGATGAGAAATAACTCATTTTGAGAAAACGGGCTTTGAAAATTTGTATTGTAAAAAAACATACATTTGCATTGTAAACCAATATTAACAAACCCAATATCCAATCACATCATTAGTAACAACATTACACAACATCTGAAAACACATAGAAACTGAAAACTGAATAAAACAGCATGTTGTGGATTCAAAATAGTCCAGGAGTAGACATTTTGTATAGAGAAGCAAGACCTGTTTAGTTGGAAGCCCACTCACCACGTCAAGGTACAGCCCACGAGTGGGGTGTTAGTAAGACAAGACTAGAGACGAGACAATGTTAGTAGGGAAGAGAACATTCCCTTTTAGAAAGCTTGTATTATTTTGTTAAACAGATCATGGACAAAGATAGACACATTTGACGAGGACATGCATGAGAAAACAGATTATCTAGCTTTTTGTGTTTTTTTAAGCGTTTTACATGGAGAAAACATGAATGAATGAATGAATGAATGAATGAATGAATGAATGAATGAATGAATGAATGAACATGAAGAGTAAGCTGATTCATAAATACACAGGATAAGATGTGGTAAACAATGCAGGGTAAACACCAATAGAAGCTAAATATAGATTGCCAAACAAACAAGTGATATAACCATCGTCAAAAGCAACACCATAGGAGACATCAAGCTACGCCGTCATAGGTCTACAGAGTCACTCCTCAGATGGCACCACACTAGCTATCCACAAAACTGTTCTAGGCAGCTAGTTTGTAGAACCCACTCAGCTGGAGTTCACAAAACTGTTCTAAGCAGCTGGTCTGTAGAACCCACTCAGCTGTAGTCCACAAAACTGTCCTAAAACCACAATATGTTCCTGGTGCGCATGGGGTTGTCATCAGTGAAGCAGACTACCCCATATTGCCGCCTTCATGTTGTCCACTGAACGCTGGTTATTGAGAATTATTGTAATAATTCTCAATAACTGTAATAATTTTGTAACATTTTGCATTTATTGGCAGTCAGCTTACCTACCTCCGGATCTGCATATGCCTGCCTAATCTGCTCTCTGCTTCTGTGCAAGGACTCCAGACCTCTCTCTATTTCAGCAACTGAAATTAAAACAGTTTATTTGGTCAGTTTATGGATGCATGTAGAAATGCCACAGGTAGAGAGAGGGAGACTACTGTGCATATGTATAGGCTTCTGATATTGGCTAGAGAGAGAGAGAGAGAGAGAGAGAGAGAGAGAGAGAGAGAGGGAACACGTTTCAATAGCCTACCTGTCACCCTCTTGTCATGTTTCTGATACGTTTTCAGATGAAGCCCTGGGATCCAACACTTTACAAATCTTTTGGAGAGCTGCATACCCCAACCCTAACTCGTGCGCTAAGAGGACCATCCTCACATTGACATCAAATGCAACATCATTCCTAGTTGTATCATGAAGCCGAGTCGATGTGTAGACACTTTTGCGATAGCCATTTCTCACAAAGACTGCACTCTAAGAGCAAAGTACTACAGAACCCACTATTCTGAGGATCTATGTTAATTTTAAGACCAGTCCCTGCACAATTAGGACAAATCAACCCAGTTATCAGCTCATTCAAACGTGCCGCATCTCTCTGCTGCTCACTGGACATGCTAACGTTAGCCTCATCTCCCTGCTGCTCACTGGACATGCTAGCACCGGCTAATGACAACTTGCGCGAATAGGCACTTTATATCTCATAAATGTAAACCTTTCCATTTTGTTTCTCTTGTATTCTGTTCAACCTTGCGGGCAAACACTGTTGTCGTTGTTGCTTATTACGTTTACAACGCTTTACAGACGGCATTGTTTTGATTAGATATAAGGAAGTGGAAACGTGTCACATGACGCGCTGAACCAATCACGTTCTCAGAAATCAACAACAGTCAATGAGATTTCACGCTTAGCATCAAACCCGCCTTTGTATTTCCACGATTGGTTGCTGATACAAATGAAACTATCAGGTTTGGTTGCGATAGCATTGCGCACGAGAGCCAGATCTTTCCAATGATATCTCACATGAGCGGATCCAAAAGACGGCCGCGGTCTGGTTCGTTGCGAAAAAATGCTAACTTTTGGTGATTTTAGGAAGAATCTACAGACGCAAACAGACTAAATGAAGTAAAATAAACATCTAAATGCGTATTTTTGATGTTTTATTTCCACTAGTATGAAAGAAGACATGTTATGGAAGCAAACTAGCACAAAATCTCAAATTTGACCAGGGCGTTGAAAAACAATGTTTTCACCTACCGTGTCTCCCCTTAAATTATAATGTTGGCTTGGCAACTTGAGAATATTTCAGTTGTGTACACTATCACTTTTGTGAAGTGTTGTCGTGGGCCATTGTTTCCTAATTACGGGCAATGGTGGAGTCTTCTCGAGTCTAGCAGCACGTTCGTACTGTTTCATCGCTTGGAATAAAATGCGATAATTAGCTTACTCATTGATTTCGCATTAACACACGACACCGTTAGTATGTGTTCGTTTTTAGGCATTCATTTTTCCGAAGTTAACGTTAACAGAATACTAGAAGCCCCAACAACGGAGCTAGGCTAGCTAGCAGGATTTGTTATAGCAGCCATCTTGGCTTTTTTGGTTACAGCAGCCATCTTGGTGGTTTTGGGATGTGATTTCATGTTACTCTTAACTGTTGAAATGGTTGCTCATGCTGTCAAACGGGTAAAGAATTGTGTACTACGTTTTCACTCACATACAAATCCAAATTTTGCATAATAGGTACTCATGATGTGGACTACTAATATAGTGTCTTGCAAAATCTATTTAATTACTGAGTGTGAAGGGTGGTAGACATGTTGCCCTGTTCCTCTAAACGTGTCAGAAATCACGTGGTCCTGTGGAGTGTGCATGTCAGCCAACGAGAGGGTCACCCACTCTCGCTCTCTCTCCCTCTCTCCCCTCCAATGCTCTCAGTTGCCAACCTCCCAGTTCTTGTTTGAACTGAGCAAGAAGCAGGTGAGCGGGACAGGAAGAGGCGCTAAGACGGGGACAGGCGTGGCCAGGGGCAGTCCTGGGACAGCACCACAGGCTCTGTGAGTCTTGTTCAGTTAAATGCCCTCATGAGTATTAACAGAAGAGCACCATATACATATGCACACATACACTCTAACATGTCGCTCTATCCTCAGCTCAGCCCAATGGTCTCTGATGGTTCTGTCTGGCCAGCCCTTAGGTGGAGAAACACCTGATCATCAATATAGGCAGGCACACGTAAGTACAAATGCACATACGTTTCCATAGACGGGATAAACAAATGGGAATATTGATATTGAGTTAATGTTAGCGGTAGACATGTGAGATTCATAAGACACATCACTGACGCCAGTGACGCCACAATATCAGGGAAATTGAGCAATTGCTTCCCTGTAGTGCAAACTTGCAAGATTCGCTCAGTTATAACCCTTCTTGCCTTTTTTGTTGTTGGTTTTCTCTCTCCTCCTTCCTCTCTGTGCAGTTCTCCTGTGTGCTGAGCCGCTATCCCATGTATTGCCACTGCTGACAGGGTAGAGCTCAGCCCCATGCAGAAGTGAGTGATGAGGAAGATCATTTTCCCGTTTTTTTTCCCTCCAGTTTTAGGAACCGTCTCAAGAATGTGTTCCCCACTTTTATGCCTTTAAATCAGGGTTGAGTATTCCAGGTGTGTGGCCATGGCCATGAACACCAGTAGAGGAGGGAACCAAGTGTCTCATTCTCTCTCCACAGTTGTGTGGTTGTTACCCCCCATTAGCTACATATTCATTCAATCTTTGCCTCGTGAATCAATTGAGAGTAAGCTCTCATTTACAATGACGTATAATCACTCTATATTTGAACTTGTACTACAGGTGAGGGAATCCTTTTTAATGGTCTCTCTCATTCGCTCTCCTAGCTGTGATGTTAGAGTTGTGCAAGACTTGGGTGTTCTCCTGCTCTGAGTGCCCATTCTCCTACACCTCCCAGATCTACCTCCACAAGCACATCAAGAGGAGCCATGACAACCTCTGTCTCTGCTGAGGAACACACAGAGCATTGTGAAGTAGCCAGTGCCTTGGCGAAGGTGTTTGAGCAGCAGTCGTCAATGGATTAACTCCCAAGACACAAGGAAGAGACAGCGCAACACGCGCTATGACTCCAGTGACAAAGGTAATATAATAAAGTGCATTCAACAGTCCCAAAAGAGTACTACTTGAGTTGACTAATCTGAGCTAATTTACCTCTACTATATGTTCCAGTGCCCAGGCAGCCGGTCGGCAGAACTCAGACCAGACCAGCTATGCCAGGTGCCAGAGCCGGAAGGCCAGCTTTTTGAAGACTAATTTACTAATCTCACTAATTTACTCATCTCACTTTACTCAGCAGTAGATGTTCATCACCCAGGCCCTTAGAGCTAAGGCGCAGTGAGCGATGGCCCTGTGAGCCAGGCCCTTCAGCCCGTCTGAACTCCAGGCACAAGCAGCATCCATCGGAGATTAGCACCCCGGCCAGACCAGGTAAGGGTCTGACATGTCTACCTGTTTCATGACTAGTTGATTCTTCCCCTTATGCCAGAAGCCGTACGCCGCCAGCACCTAGTTTCCTGCTAATCCCTTTATCCTTTTTGGTTTTCAGTTAGTCTGTGATGCCATCGCCCGTGAGACCAACAGCTCCAGCAGTATTGCCCTCCACGTCTTTCCGGAGCCCCCCGCTTACCCCATCAAGCTCTGCATGTGCTGGTATGCAGAATTTTGTGAACTACTTCATGTTGTATGCAGGGATATACTGAGTTAAATTTCCATTATGTGACAGTACAATTACTTATAGCCACATCTGTGTTAATATCCAGATTGCCAGAGGATGGTGTATCAGCAGTTGTCCAGCTTGACCAGCATGCTCGGTGAGGTCATGCAGAGTCTGAGGGAGCTAACGCAGAGACTATCCGTGGAGTCTGATGGGGTTGCACGGGGAGCAGTATTAGATGCACTGGATCCTGCAAAAACGGAGGAGGTCTTGGACGAGCAGCTGAAGGACAAGGAGCATCAAAGGAAGATGGTGAGTAACTTCAGGGCAGAACTTTGTTCCTTATTTTTGCAGGGAAGTGTTAAGGAAGTGTAAAAGTAAATGATTGTCTTTATGTTTTGCAGACACGATATCTGAGTTCCATTGGCGGCAAAGATCTGCCAGATGTGGTCCGGCGGGTGCTGTCAGCCATTGCCATACACAGAGTGTGGTGTGTCTACAGCGTCCATGGGAAGAGGGGGAAGAAGCCTCTAAAGAATATGACCCTCTACAATGTCTTATAAGGGATTGTTCATATTTTCGCAAAATAATACATTGTCTTTGCTTCATGCCATGTGCATTGAAACCATTCCCTTTTTGGTTAAAAGGTGCAGTTATGGCCTGTAAGCCAAGTACCACTGTGACGGAGGTGTCTGCCCAGCTGCAGGAGACGCTGAAACATGCCCCCGCTCGATGCAAAAAGGTATGTGATGTCAGTCAGTTCATTTTCTCGTATCCAGTGACATGGCATGCTTCCAATGAACGTATGCGACTTGCGTTTACAGCCATTTCTGTCCTTAGGCATCTGCTCCAGCCCAGCTGACCTCCCTAGCCCAGCCCCTGACCGCAGCTCCAGACCTGACCACAGTGGAGTATTCTGATGAGGATGACCTCTTCTGCCCAGACCCTCGATTCAGATGAGGGTGACCCCCAGCCCATCTCCCTAGACCTCCCTTTCCAGCCCGCCAGGATGGATGCCTTTTTTGTAAATAGTTTTTTTTTTATCTTAACCTTTTTTTTGTGGGATACAACGGTCTGTTCCCGGTCTGCCTGCCACAGAATGCGCACTTTGTTTCATTTTTGTTTTTAGAACTTTTGCAATTGTCAGATAATGGATTGCTAGCCAGAGCTTGTACATACTTTTTTTTTTTTTCTGGCTATGCGTAATGTGACAGACCGTAAACCTCATCCTTGTAAATATGTATACTTTTAATTTGTTTTTTGCAATGTACTTTGACTAATAAAATGTTCTAAACTGTTAATGGTGTTCAGTCTCATTTTGGTTTGTATCATAATGCTTGCTGCTATATCCCCATATAGCATTAATTCGTTTTTGTACTGCAAATGCTAAATATAGCCAGTGGTACTGCAAATGCTAAATATAGCCAGTGGTCAGGGTTTAGTAAGTAAGTGACCATATCTGCACCGTGCAAAAAAGACGTGCAGACCAAGTCATATAAATACCTGTAAATCTAGTGTCAGCCAAGTCAGTCTACGACGGTACTTGCTGCTCACGTGTAATCAAGTGTCAGCCAAGTGAGTTTATTACGGAAGTTCCTGCCCACGTGATCACGTGCGTTTTTTGCACGCGGCCGCAACTTATGAACGACGTGACGTTCTTACGTAGCGGCTACTAATCGGCAGATCTCGCGTTTCCGTAAATGGCCGCATAATTTCCGCACGTGGCGCAGATGAATCGTCACCTATAGCGGCCGTATGTAGAACGTTTGCGCAACCTGCGTGTGTTAGTAGGGAGGTAGGCTAATCATAGATATGAAGCTAATCTTCATTTGCTCTCTAGTCGTTTAAACTGCTTGCGCAAATGCGCACATTCATGCGTGTGTTTTATGTACATGATAAAGTGGTATAGGACTGAGATTTACACTGGTATTATTTAGTTGGAGAATCTGCTGATATAATGTGCTTGCGCAAATGCGCACATTTCGTGTATGTGCGTATGTGTTTGTTTTACACACATAGGAGAGTTGCACTGGTATTTAGCTTGAGGAGCAGAAATTGGATTATTTGGAAAATAGTGTGATGTAGATGTGCTGTAAATAATTTGTAACCAGGTTATATTTATTATGCAGACATTGGTGTTATTTGTATGGATCCCGCATATTGCGTCATGCATACTGAAGCTAATATTGTTGACACCGAGCACCTATAAGGCATATGTATAGCATATTGGTGTTTGTGTATTGTTGCTGGTTTTCGCTTTATATTGGCCTTTGTGTTGTTGTCGGTATGGTAGGCCTACGTTGCAGAGAGCGGCGTAATTGCTTTTCGCCTAGAGCGGCAGGAATGCACAGGCCGGGCCTGGCGAGAAGCCAACGTAGGCCTAATTCTTTTCATCGTTCTCATTCGTTCGGCCTCTTATTAAGAAATGTGCGTATAGCCTATAATAGGCCAGCTACATTTTCGTTTGCATTCTGACATCAGAAAATTGAGTTCTCATGTAGCTCCCCTTTATTTTTTATTTCTTCACTGATCGCTCGGCTGTTGTGAAAAATGAAATGTGTGTGGGCTACTTTTGTTTTCCGTGTTACAGTTTGTTGTGCTATATGACTGTGTTTAAATACATGAGTAATAAAATGTTGTTCAGTCTCCTTGCTGTGTTGCCGAATGCCGACACATTGAGAATTAATCTACCGCTTTGCTGAGGCGGCTGCTGCCGCTCGCTCCGTGTGTATGGTAAGGTTATATGTATAATAATAATAATCATAATAATAAAGGAACGACTAGTCGACTAGTCGCTTGAAATGAGGACTTCTTGTCGAGCAGGAAAATCTTTAGTCGGGGGCAGGCCTAGTAATTACCCATTATATATTAGGCTATACTTTGCATGTATTTACCAGGTAAATGTTTAGTAATTGGGGAACTATGAAAGGAAGGGTTACCCAAAAATGTTCAGAGTAAGTTAATTTAGCAATAGAAATCCATAAGTGTTATATTCCACCGGAGGTCCGCCAACTCGTCCATCGGGGACCCGCTGTAGGTCCGCTAGCCTTGTGCTATCTGGGTTTATCCCTTACCTTTGTCCAGAAACAGAAGTTGAACCAATTGCAGCGAAATAGTTAATGTTACAGGAATCATCAGTGTAACTGCTTTAGCCACTGACCGCTACCATTAATGTTATGGAAGCTGCTGCTAGTTGTTGTGAGCTCATGAGCTAACTGGCTATCCCGCTCTAATTGTGCTGGATTAGCATTGGAAGCATTGGAACTGATATGTCCAGGTGACAAGACCCATCTTAATTTATCAGACATTATTTCATGTCAGTTCAATTCACAGCTATTTCAGTGGCATGACTAGCTTCTGTCCTACCAGTCCTGAACAGAAACAAGCCAGCCATGCACATAAGCCAGACTGGACCTGGTTTGTGATAATTGCACCTCTTGCGATGTTCTGGTGTTTGCTGAGTGGTAGAAACACTTGTCTTTTGGAAGAAGAGCGCAGATTGAACAAACAGTAAAATGTGTGAGTAAGCATGAGCATGTGTATTCTGCATCCCCCCGGGGCTTGAACTCACAACCACACACCAAGGGAAGTCATGTTCTTGTTGAGCCAAGTGAGAAGCTGGCAGTTTGACCTAAAAAAAAAAAAAAAAGTATACATTTAACAGCTAGATATATACTGTAGGAATCCTGCATGAACATATTAGCAAGCCTACATACTGTGATAGGGATGAGTTGTGGGACCCCGGACTGAGCATGGATTCCTGATTGATTGTGTCATAGAAATTGTAGTTTCACCACCTCCCTCAACCTTTCACATAGCTGTGCTAATCTAATTTATGACAGGATGACCTCCAGGAGGTCAACACAACTAGACATTGTCTGCTCCAGAATAACCATCCTTTGTCCCATTGTCCCTGCAAGAATTACCGCCTTTTCTCATGTCACGTGTCTGTATTCTCGACCACTGTTGATGATGCCTGCCATTTAATATGACGTGTACAATGGGTTAGCCAATCACATCCCTGGAAGCGTCATACCTGTGTTGTTTTGAATATAAGGCCGCGCAAGACCAGACTGCGGGACTTATATTGGATGAACCACTCACGTGCATTGTCCTTTAGTCCTTGCGCTCGTATGTTTTCTCAATAAACCAGACTTAACCTCTGTAATGGAATTTAACTGATCTAGTCAAAAAGGATTTACCAAGATTCGCTCAAAAGGTTAAGTCTGGTTTATTGAGGAAACATACGAGCGCAAGGACTTCAGGACAACGCAACAAGAGTGGTTCATCCTAGAAGTGAAGTCCTTATGTCTTACTCTGCCTTATATTCAAGCAAAACACAGGTACGGTGCTTCCAGGATGTGATTGGCTAATCCATTGTACGTCATATGAAATGGCAGGCGTGGCCGAGAATACAGACATGTGACATGAGAAAAGGCGGCAATTTCTTGGAGACAAAAGGACAAAAGATGGTTATTCTGGTGTAGACAGATTTCTAGGTGTATGGCCTCCTGGAGGCCATTCTGTAGGTTAGCACAGCTATGTGAACGGTTGGGGAGGTGGTGAATTACAAAAAAGGATAGAGAGAACAAAGGTTTAAGGTGTTTGGATGTAAATTATATAACAATCCCCCATTTGTGCCTGACCAGGTACACAAAAATAAAATATAAAAATCCAAACACAAAGTGTAAACATTCAGCTATGCTATACATGTGTAAAGGAAGTAATCTCTCCACTAGGTGGAGCAAAAATAAAAAAAGAATTTTATTGTGAAATATTTAACAAAAAAAATAGATTATTTTCTCTCCACGTGCAAAATCACGCACCAAAACCCCTTGTTTCAGAAATATGACAGGAAACAAGGTAAAAAAGATGACATGATTATTAGTCTAAAAGTGGACAACCATTCACCAAAAACCTTGATTTAAAATTTGACAGAAACAATGTAAAAAGATGAATGGTTTCCAGTGTAAAAAGGGCAAAAAACCTCTTGGTCAATTTAGAGGAAAAACCCAAACTCATTTATCAACTCATGTTTCAACCATTGTAACTCTTGTAAACAAATATGATATTTTTTCAAGATAATTTCAAAGTTCATTCACTCCTGTTGTGAACAATCGAATGTTATTTCTTCTGGATCGTAGCTTCCATGTTTGCGTCTCTGAATGTCCAATGTAGGTTCCAGTGTGTGGGGTCAGAGGTGCAGTCATTGCTGTTGAGCTTGTCCACGTTGTCATAACAACAACCACGAGAAGGAGGTGACCGGCAAGGTCAGTCTCCGATTGCTCATCAGAGGAGAGGACAGTGTGACGGTGACCGGCAAGGTCACTCTCCGATTGCTCATCAGAGGAGAGGACAGTGTGGCGGTGACCGGCAAGGTCACTCTCCGGTTGCTCATCAGAGGAGAGGACAGTGTGGCGGCCCACTGCTTTGCCCTTGAGATCTCTGGTTCGGCTGCATGGACCGTCCTCTCAGCTACTTTTGACAGCTATTCCACACAGGCCAGAATGCCATGGTCCTGATTGTTCCATCTTTGACGGGTAGGTTCACCCCGCTACTTCTACTTCTGTTCCATGTTTTCTGGCCTGTTCTCAGGCTGCTCATCTGCTCCTTGGTTTGGGACGCAACGGCGTCGAAGTTCTCTCAGCTACTCTGGCAGCCGTCTGCGTGGTGAGTTGAATCTGGTACGGCCCCAGGTCGCGGATCAGGACCCAACGGCCTGGTTGGAGATGATAAGAAGAAGCCCTCTCTGGCGTCCGGAATGGTCGCCTTCCCTTAGTGGGGACTTCATACGGGGTAGGTCGGCAATGTCTGAGAGACATGGGAGGAGAGACCTGTGAATCCACAGATGAGAGAGACAGCAGAGACAAAACAGAAGAGCAAGAGGAGAGTCCTCTGGTCTGGTCTCCCTGTTCCCCTCTTTGAGTCCTCTGGTCTGGTCTGGTCTCCCTGTTCCCCTCTTTGGTCAGGAACCCCCTCTTTGGTCAGGAACGGTTATCAGCAGTCTGTTGAAGATACTCAGAAACATTGTTAAGTGCAAGCCACATTCTATCATCCCCTCTTCCTGGCAGGAGATGATCCTGCTTTGGGGAAAAAATGGTGTTATTCAGTCAGGAAAAACTTAAACAGGGTGTCTGTTCAAGTGTCGTTAGAGCCAGTCGGGCTCGTCAGTCTATGTAGTTTGTCAGTGGGGACCTAGCTTTTGTCCATTTACCGAATCGGACAGTAGCAGGGATCTAGGCTCTGCAGTAGCCTACAGTGACATCAGGGGCAGTGTAAGAATTACTTTAACACGCCCAGTCCCCAGTCGTGATCAAGGCAATTGGATTTTGCTCTTAGAGTTTCTCTCGCGATTTTATGAAATAAAAATAAAAACATTCTTGTCTCAACAAAATAACACTAAAATGAACTCGCTTCATTTACAATTAACAAAATATCAATTATCTAACAGAGTATTTGGCACGCTTCGGAAAAAATGGTCTCTTCCCTATGTCATACTTATCTGTCGTTCACGGTGAGTCGGTGACATGGCGTTGGCCCTGCGAAGCAGGCCGGTAACCTCCATCTCCACCTCTGGTCCTGTGCCCGTCTCCTGGTTCGGCATTCACCCATCACTCCCGGAACAACAGGTGTCTGTACACTCAGAAAAACACTCAGACCCGATGAATGTGCCTCAAACTATAAACATGAGATATCTAACATAAACTAAAAAATATATAATTGGGTTAGGAGATGCTGTATTCAGATTAAGACACTGGCAAACATTAT
Organism: Borostomias antarcticus; assembly: GCF_949987555.1. Classification (NCBI taxonomy): domain Eukaryota; kingdom Metazoa; phylum Chordata; class Actinopteri; order Stomiiformes; family Stomiidae; genus Borostomias; species Borostomias antarcticus. Next base: position 14,437,240 of record NC_140253.1, read on the forward strand.
CTATCCCCCCACTATCCTGCACAAACCTTACGTCCTCAGCTACATCTGTCTTGTCCTGTTTATTTACCTTAAAAAAAGAAGTCTATATTGGCTAGTTAAAATCTACCTTGTGGGTTGTTCAAGGGAACCCCAGCAGGTGGCGCTGGACCCCGGGTCTGAGAATTCTCCATTTCTTTTATCTTGCGGTAACTGTGACACTGTGCCATCCAGTGACCATATTGTCCACAATGGAAACATGCTTCATCCTTCCCACTCTGTCTGTACCGATGAATATGCTTAGACCTACTACTACGTTGTCTATTCTCCCTTTGTCGTCCTCCCCGTTTTTGTTTCACCCCGGCAGAGTTGGGAGGCGGGGCGGCAGCTACAATAGCGGGTGAAATAGTCATAGTCTGGGAAGGATGTGTGAGCTCTGAGTGCCGAGTCGGCTTGATAGAGTTCAAACGGAATGACTAGGAGGGGGAAGGGACTCTGAATATTCATCTCTCTGATTAACTTCCTCAGCTACACTTCTTTCTGACTTGAAAAAAAAAAAACACTCATGTGAGACTATTTCCCACTTCCTGAATGCATTCCAATCTATCGCATTTCCAGGCTCCCTTCCTAATCTAGTCATCTCAAACGCCTGTAACTGAGCTCTAACAGTCGCCAACTCGAGAATTGAGAGTGTACCGGACAGGGGGAAATCAGAATGTCTCCGCCCATAGCAAAAACCGCATACAAGCATCATCCCGAAACCTTTGCGCAACAATCTTAGCTGGCCCAGACAGCAAACTAGTATTGGTATTCATAATTAACACAATACCCTACAGCCTATAATTCAAAACTAACGATTAAAAGAAAAGTATAGTTAAAACAGGCGGGAAATAAACAAAGTAATACAATTTCGAAAGAAACAGACACATTAAACCGCTACATAACTCACCCAGCAACTGGTTCTTTGTTGTCCCTCCGGCTCGGGCGGGATCACCGGGAGAGCGGAGTAGTTGTTGTGGTTTCCTTTGTCTCCCAGACAACCAGCTACCGGAGACCTAGCAGTTACGATTTATGGCAGTCGAAATAGTGTCGAAAATGTAAACAATACTTTACCTGGATAAAAGGCGCGCTTAACAAACAATAAGCAAGAGCCGAAGCTCAAACAGTAAACAACAAAACGAACAACCCCGTGTAGGGACACGGAACACAAAGGACGAACAAAGGCCCACGTTAACACAAGCAAAAAAACATATGCCTGCCCGGCTGAACCACCAGCCTCTTGGTTGGAAGCTACCCAACCATCCGGGATAAAGGGGACAAACGTTTCTCCAAGAAACGCGGATCGGACACTACCAAATCACTCCCAGTAGCTACCTTCGTTGAGAAAACATACAACGGCTTGCGGTTTCAATTTCACCCACGACCGGCCAAAGGGGAAGCCCGTTCTGTGCCAACTTTGGCGTATTAACTGAACACCAACTTAACCGTTCTAAACTGCAACCGATAAACAACCTAAACTTTACATCAACTGCAGGGGAACAAGTCACAAGACCAAAATAACACTTCTTCTGAAAGGCAAAAACCCCTAGTAACGAAACAAGGACGAAGTCAAAGAACAATACAATATCATATATCGCTATTGTTGAGTTACAACTACTTAGATCGTCACCAAACCCACCCCGGGGGTTTGTTTCCAACAATACGCCAGCCCAACCACACAATTCGAAACGAAAACAAGGCAAATACAACTCAGAACCATAAGAGGGGTACCTGTGAGTTCAAGAAGCCAGTGGAAGAACTGAGGAAATAATCTCAGCGTGCGCTCTGGCGCAAGAGAGAAAATTGACTTTCTGAGCCCAACTATGGACCGACACGTCTGTCGACCAATTCATCCACTGGAATCCTGAAGCCACGGGCAGTCCTCCCTTTCATCCGCGTCGCCAACTGTAATGGAATTTAACTGATCTAGTCAAAAAGGATTTACCAAGATTCGCTCAAAAGGTTAAGTCTGGTTTATTGAGGAAACATACGAGCGCAAGGACTTCAGGACAACGCAACAAGAGTGGTTCATCCTAGAAGTGAAGTCCCTATGTCTTGCTCTGCCTTATATTCAAGCAAAACACAGGTACGGTTCTTCCAGGATGTGATTGGCTAATCCATTGTACGTCATATGAAATGGCAGGCGTGGCCCAGAATAGGCAAAAGGACAAAGGATGGTTATTCTGGTGTAGACAGATTTCTAGGTGTATGGCCTCCTGGAGGCCATTTTGTAGGTTAGCACAGCTATGTGAACGGTTGGGGAGGTGGTGAATTACAAAAAAGGAGAGAGAGAACAAAGGTTTAAGGTGTTTGGATGTAAAAACACCTCTTTGAGCGAATCTTGGCAAATCCTTTTTGACTAGATCAGTTAAAAATCTTCTACAATTGACTGAATAGATTGGATTGAACACAAGTGGGACTGACTGAGATGTATGCAGACAAGACCGGTCAGATGAAGAGATGCAAACAAGATGAAAAAACAGCAACAATTACAAATTTAAAAATATTGTTAAAAAAAATAATGTCACAGCACAATGGAGTAGGCTACAAATTAGCATTTTTATTCTGCATCCCCATGGGCTTGAACTCTTGTTGAGCTACCTGCTATGTGACAAGCCATGGTTTCACACTATAACTTAAAACATCACAATCACAAGGGTTGCATGTGAATGTCACAGGTGCATGTTACTTGGAGGTTATTGGTTAAAATAGCGGCACCACGAGGGGCAAAAACCAAAGACTAAACAAAACCAAGGTATAGGGTGATGGCTAATGACCACTAAAGTAGTCTCACTGGCCAGCTTCCTAAATTCACATCCAAATCCAAGCAGTTACTGCAGCCTGATAAGATAAATATATATATTTTTAAAGAACTAACGTTGACCATGTTAATGCTGACAATGATAACGAGATGGGTTGAAAAGTATTACTTACCGCTACACCTTGTTCTCTTCTTCTGCTTTAGATCGGTCATGCACAGTTCACCTTGTGCCAACATTTAAATGGCCCTGGAGGTTGCCGCCCTGGAGGTGCCAGTGGCTCTGCTCTGCATCGAGCGATTCTCCATTCTAGCCAAGGTTCTCAGTGGAGATGCCTCCAGACTTTCAGAGATACTGAAAGTCTGGCATCGTGAGACTAATTCTCCCCAAACTCCCTTGGTTTCTCAACTGAGCTGATAAATGCTTTGAATAAATTTTTTCCATTAAATTAATGCCCACGTGATATCACACGTTTGTTGAAAACAATCTTTATTAGCAACTCATATTGCAATAAAAATGAACCACAATCAATTTGCAGCTACACTAAGAATTTAAGGCAATCAAAGTGATGACATCATTCACAACCTCTCAGACTTGGGCCTCCTCTTACTCCACCCGGCGAGCAGGTGCACCTGGCAGTGCTGCAGGAAGGCGTCCAGGAAGGTGGCAGGGCCTGCAGTGGTACCGCTTGGCCCCTGGTCCCCTTGGAGATAACGTCCATGTCTTGGCTGCAGACGCTGCACTGCCTCCTGTGCGTGGCTGGGATGGTGGAGCTCGGCATGCTCCCACAAACTGACTACAGCGGGAACACCACCGCGCACGACGGGATGGGAACTCACGGTTCCACTCCTGCCTCTTCGGCGGTGGCCCTTCTCCTTCTGCCTCCTCCCTGGGCCTCCCGGGCCCCAGCGTCGCCGCCACCACGTCTCCGCCCAATGACAGGTTCACTTTCGTTTTTTTGTTTTCTTCTCCGCCAGCTTGGCGGGCCCTCTGGGGGCCTTCCCCGCCCTTGACGACACCACCGCCACCGCCACCAGGCACTAGCACTGTGCGTTATGCAGCTTGGCGTTTGCGACCGGAAGGACAGGCAGTGCAAGAAGACCTTGCTGCAGACCTAGCAGGGGTATGTCTTGCCCTTTCGCCGCTGGTTGATCAGCGGCCGAGCGATGTCGCCCGGACAGATGTCCTTCTCCCAGTTGTGCTTCTCCTTTCAGTGCAGGTAGAGCTCGGCCATGCTCGGGAACGCCATGTCATAGGAGCAGCACGCCAGGAGCTTTTGCTTGGTGTCGCCGTTGGTCGCCAGTGACTTTCCGCTTCCTCCTCCTCTTTGTCTGACTTTACTGAGCCTAGTCCTCTTTTCCAGGAGCCACTCTTTGATGTGGTAGGTCCTCTGGTGGCGGTTGAGGTCCACAGGGGAGCGCAAGTTCCTACCGCAGTACGGGCACTGGGCCAGGGGCGTCTGTGGTGGCATCGGGGTTGTTGGAGGCATCCGAGGCGGGGGACTGCATGGCCTTGGAGCCAGGAGAGGGCAAGTCAAGAGTGGGAGGGCTGTCGTCGTTGTCAGGGTCTTCCTGATTGCTAGAGCTAGACTGCTAGTGGTGGAGCAGCGCCTGCTCCTGGCTGAATGCCCGTCCACAGGGAGCGATGGCAGCGGCAGCAGCGACTTGTGTTCAGGGCCCGCGGGGTCAGAGGTCACTGCTGCCAGTGCTGCCACACAGCCGGGACACAGAGGAACGCCGAGAGGGAATATTCTTCTTCCTTGGTGTGCTATTGTGATTTTTCAGCCTACTTTGATTGCCAGATCTACTTAACACTTCTTTGGTCAAACACCAACAACAGCTGCATGCATTTTAACCACAGTCATGTTATCACTTCATACCTAAAGTTATGGTACACAGACAGAGCCAAAACAAAAATGTGTCATTGTTCAAGTACTTATGGCTTTTGGCCTACTAACTGTATGCAGTGGTAGTGCTTACTGATGCTAGTGTACCTAATGCCTTCTAAACAGTTCTCACATCAGGGCGGGGTTAACTTTCCCATATCTCAATGAAAATCAGCTAACATTAGCTAGCTACTCAAAGAGCAACGACAACCACCTAGCTACTCTCTGGACAAGTGTTTGACTAGCTAGTAACTTTAGACAGATAAGATAATATGAGCTCGTCTAAAAGTACACAGCCGTCGATGTACCTAAGTGAAAAGGCCACATTTGCAGCAATTCTCTTTCTGTAGCTAAGCCTGCTAGTAAGCTAGTGCTAGCGAGATTACAGTACAGTCAGATGCTAACTAGCAAGTTAACATTAGCTAGCGCCTAGGCTGGCTGTCTGCTACCAAACTAGCTTAGCTTAGTTTAGCTACCTTTGCATCTGTGTTGAGGAAGCTCTACAAGCGGAAACATTCAGCATGTTGGAGAACAGGCTGTGGTCGGGATGATGTGGAGAGTTCAGCATGTTGGAGAGCAGGCCATCATTGGGGTGGTGTTGAGAGTTTAGCGGGTTGGAGAACAGGTCTTGATCAGGGTGGTGTGGATAGTTCAGCGTGTTGGAGAACAGGCCATCATTGGGGTGGTGTGGAGAGTTCAGTAGGTTGGAGAACAGGCCATCATTGGGGTACTGTGGAGAGTTCAGCAGGTTGGAGAATAACAGCCTGGACATATTCATTTTAACCACAGTCATGTTATCACTAAAGTGATGGTACACAGACAGAGCCAAAATAAAAATATGTCATTGTTCAAGTACTTATGGCTTTTGGCCTACTAACTGTATGCAGTGAAAGTGCTTCCCTACTAACACAGTACGTAAAGCTGACGGGACACATTGGTCGTAGTTTGGTAAATTTGCGACAGTACCAAAAGCGGACCTAGCTGACACCTAGCTGACACTTGCCTATACAGTCCAAGGCTGCGTTTCCCAGATTTGCCGAACTTCTCCGCGCTACGACGCTTCTCAAGGTATACCTTGGCGAAGGGACAGTTTTCGCTACGAGTGTTTCCCAGACTATCCCTTACTGGGCGCCTGAAGATACATCGTTAGGTCCATCCCAAGATACATCGTTAGAGGAGCTGTCCCTGGGCGCGGTGCTGAAAAAAGAATGAATCGATGCCGCACACATCGATGGCCATTCGTAAAGTCACAGAAATGACGTGCCAATATAATACGTGCTGTCTTAATTCTTTTTATTTCAGTCTAAATATTACCAAAAAGGAAGCTAATCCTCCGAAAGCTCATCTGCTAATGTATTTAAGAGTCAAAGCGAGACCTCGTGATAGTCCCAATTCATACATCAAATTACATTACATCAAATAAAATATCCAAGAAAGAGCATGGATCGGATCGGGACATATAAGCCCCGTCGAGGATGTCTTGAAAGGCCAGGAAAAAATACTTTAATGATGATAGGCAATGATGATAGCAAAATGACCACTGATTTAGTTATCATACAAACAAAGGTATAATGCCCATATAAATTGCCCCTGTGGCAGTAGCATTCCCATGTTAGAATTCGCGCGGATACGATGACTAATTGAATCTATCAGGCACCGGTGTTGGCATTGGCGATTTTATAGGGGGGGCAGGGGGGGCAAGGGCCCCCCTGATTGGACAGCCCAACTCTGCTCAGATTCTTAAAAAAACAACAACAAAAACTTAATTTTAATGGCACAACTCGTCCGTCGAAAAAAATGAGATCTGACTGTACTGCTCAGTGCTCAACAAGCTACAACTAGCCAACCTGCTCATAATGGCAAAAAGAGCTATAAAAACAATTTACCACTTCTTCATAAAATAAAATAAAATCTGGCAATGCTAATGAAGAAGCTACCACTCGAAATGACAGCGCAGCAGGTGCAATCGAATGCAGAAGTGCTCCAGAGGCTATCGGAGCTAGCACTAGCACTAGCACTAACACTAGCACTAACACTAGCACTAGCACTAGCACTAGCACTAGCACTATCACTATCACTATCACTATCACTATCACTATCACTAGCACTAGCACTATCACTAGCACTAACACTAACACTAACACTAGCAACATCACCATCGGCGAGGAAGCTAGCACCCCACAGGCAGTTGCAGTTTGATGTTGTGATGTTGGGTATGGCCTAGTGCTCGGTCATAAAGTCATATTGACATGCTCGTGGTGTCTAGATGAAGTTTGATGCGTTGTACATATTGAATTGTCATACGGATTTCTTATTAGCATACTGTTCACAACTGGTATTCTTTGTAAATAGATGGGACGAGACGGCAGAACTGTCTTGTTTTTTTCTCACGTCAAAATGTTGCCCCCCCTACTCAGAGGGTAAAATCGCCTATGGGTATTGGCACATGTGGCCTATAAAAAAATCAAGGGTAACTGCACATATTGAGCGACATGGCAGATTTGAAGAGGAAGCGTGTGATAGCGTTCACCAAAGAATAACTAGTGATCATGCTGGACGAGGTGGAGCAACCGAAGGCCGTCCTGTTTGGCGGCTACCAGTAGGGCCTATGCACAACTCCAGTAGGCTACTTCCTGAAATTAGACATGCTTCTCTATTTCCTGTCCTACACTTTGGATGAAATGATTATTCAGGTGTGCCTGACTGCAGCACAATGATCAGGCACACCTGAATAATCATTTCATCCAATAGTGTAAGACAGGAAATAAAGAAGCATGTCTAATGTCAGGAAGTAGCCTACTGGAGTTGTGCATATAGCCCATTGAAGAAGACTGCATGGGAGAGCATTGCAGCGCGGATGGCTGCTTCCACTCCTGGGCCACCCAGGGAGTGCACAGTCGTCCGCAAGAAATGGCAGGACTTCGCCAGTCAGGCCAAAAGCCGGGGGGCGGCAGTGTGCCGAGAGGCAGAGCACCGTGCCTTCCCTTACCCCGGAGGAGGAGAAGGCCCTATCGATCATCGGCCTTACAGCCTCCCAAGGCATCACTGGTGGCCTTGATTTGGAGTCTGGAGAGGGCCCCTCCAACATCCAGCCCTCAGCTGAATCACCCCAAGCCTCCCAGCCCTCAGCTGAATCACCCCAAAACTCCCAGTCCTCAGCTGAATCACCCCAAGCCTCCCAGTCCTCTGGAGAGGAGACCCCAGCGCGGTCAGACCGCTCCACCCCGTCGACACGCTCTCCCCCCACCCCCCACGCACCCCATGATGTCGTCCCCCCCCCCCCGCCCCCCGTGAGAGGCAGCTGAACACCACGGATGCGAGGTGCGACTGCAGCGAGGAGCTCCTGGAGGTGGGGAGGCAGAGGCTGGGTGTGCAGCGTGAGAGGCTGGACCTGCCGAACAGGCAGCAGGCCCTAGCGGAGGCACAGTTTGTGTGGCCCTCCATATCAGTGCCCATCATTCTGCCAACTCCAGGTAGGCTGTGTGTATTTTGTATACTCTGTCTATTCCCACACTGCATGCATTCCATTCAATGTCGCTAATTTAATTTTCCTCCCTTGCAGATGATGCAGATGCATGAGATACACTGCACACACTCACCACACACACTACATACACTTACCACACACACTACACACACTCACCACACACACTACATACACTTACCACACACACAGCACACACTCACCACACACACTACATACACTTACCACACACAGCCCACCCACTACAGTACACTGCGCGCACACACTACATACACTCACCACACCACTCATCCTTCCTACGTGTTGCTACCTTGTCGTGGTGGGAAGGCTTGTGTGCCTCCATGACCATGAAGGCTATATTGGTGGGGGGTCACCCCCCAGCAGGTTCAACCATGCCGGGCAGGTTCAGGGTAGAGGCCAGACGAAAAGCAACAACTGGCCCTCCAGGTTGGGGGTTGGGCATGGGTCTAACAACCCCACCCCGGAAAAAGACAGCCTGTTACAGGACAAAAGTCTGAAGAACAAACCTGCCCATGTTTTTTCCCAACCAATATTAAACAAGTTCCCTTTATGCTGTAAATTTGTCGTTTCTTGCCACATTACAACAGTAGAGGTTTTGAAGAGGCACACAATATAACAAACAGCATTTGTAAGATCACTAAATACTGTGAATCTGTTAGCAAAGTACACTATAAGGACAACAGTATTGGGCCACCTACACATTACAACTTTCATGACATCCCATTCTAAATGAATAGGCATCATATGGAGTTGGTCCCCCCTGTGCAGCTATAACAGACTCCACTGTTCTGGGAAGGCTTTCTACAATATTCTGGAGCATTTGTGACTTGACTTGACTATTAATCTAGATGGCCTCATTGGATTAATAAATTCGCCAGGATATCTGTCTGACAATATATAAAGACAGCCAGAAAAGTCATGTCATCAAATTATCCCTTTACATAAGAAAATGTTGTTGTTGTTCACAAAGTGGATTATATTAGGCTATGGATAGTCCGTATATGTTGCTTGGCTCAATAAAAGTTTTAAAAACAACATTCCCATGATGTGTTCTGTAGGCTCCATGACATTATTTTCATCATTCAAGTTAATTGTATTTTGTGTACACTAACGATGTGAATCGCGCAGGTAGGATAGATAGATGTGCGCTGTATTGCAACTCTCCTTTTTAAAAGTGTAATTTTGCTCTAATCGAACTAAAACTATAACGTGATGAACGGAGCGCATCGCCAAGGGACAGCTTACGATGGGGTCCGATCGCCCTTCGTAACGTATCCCTTGGCTCTGGTATACCTTGGCTAAGAAGGCTCTGGGAAACAGCGCTTCGGCTCCAAGGAAGGCTAACGATGTATCTTCGGAAGGTACATCGTAAGGGCGATTTACGATGTACCTTGGGTGGAGCTGTTTCCCAGAGCCTTCGTAGCCAAGGTATACCTTGGCTTAAGAAGGTTCTGGGAAACGCATCGCCACCTAGAGGTGGACCTAACGACGTTCTTAAGAAGCACGTAGCGCTACAATGCCTTAACGATGCCTCTGGGAAACGCGGCCAGGCCTTTGGCAGAGTGGTTTGGAGAGTTCAGCAGGTTGGAGAACAGGCCGTCATTGGGGTGGTGTGGAGAGTTCAGCATGTTGGAGAACAGGCTTTGCTCAGGGTGATGTGGAGAGTTCAGCAGGTTGAAGAACAGGCCATCATTGGGGTGGTGTGGAGAGTTCAGCAGGTTGGAGAACAGGCCTTGGTCAGGGTGGTGTGGACAGTTCAGCAAGTTTAAGAAAAGACTGTCATCTGGGTGGTGTGGAGAGATCAGCATGTTGGAGAACAGGCTTTGCTCAGGGTAATGTGGAGAGTTCAGCAGCTTGAAGAACATGCTTTGTCAGGGTGATGTGGAGAGTTTAGCAGGCTGGAGAACAGGCCTTTGTCAGAGTGGTGTGGAGAGTTCAGCAGGCTGGAGAACAGGCTTTGCTCACGGTGATGTGGAGAGTTCAGCAGACTGGAGAACAGGCTTTGCTCAGGGTGATGTTGATAGTTCAGCAGGTTGAAGAACAGGCATTGGTCAGAGTGGTGTGGAGAGTTCAGTAGGCTGGAGAACAGGCTTTGCTCAGGGTGATGTGGAGAGTTCAGCAGGTTGAAGAACAGGCTTTGCTCAGGGTGATGTGGAGAGTTCAGCATGCTGGAGAACAGGCCTTTGTCAGAGTGATGTGGAGAGTTCAGCATGTTGGAGAACAGGCCATCATTGGGGCAGTACGGAGAGTTCAGCAGGCTGGAGAACAGGCCGTCATTGGGATTGGTGTGGAGAGTTCAGCAGGTTGGAGAACAGGCCTTGGTCAGGGTGGTGTGGACAGTTCAGCAAGTTTAAGAAAAGACTGTCATCTGGGTGGTGTGGAGAGATCAGCATGTTGGAGAACAGGCTTTGCTCAGGGTGATGTGGAGAGTTCAGCAGGTTGAAGAACATGCTTTGTCAGGGTGGTGTGGACAGTTCAGCAAGTTTAAGAAAAGACTGTCATCTGGGTGGTGTGGAGAGATCAGCATGTTGGAGAACAGGCTTTGCTCAGGGTAATGTGGAGAGTTCAGCAGGTTGAAGAACATGCTTTGCTCAGAGTGATGTGGAGAGTTCAGCAGCTTGAAGAACATGCTTTGTCAGGGTGATGTGGAGAGTTTAGCAGGCTGGAGAACAGGCCTTTGTCAGAGTGGTGTGGAGAGTTCAGCAGGCTGGAGAACAGGCTTTGCTCACGGTGATGTGGAGAGTTCAGCAGGCTGGAGAACAGGCTTTGCTCAGGGTGATGTTGAGAGTTCAGCAGGTTGAAGAACAGGCATTGGTCAGAGTGGTGTGGAGAGTTCAGCAGTCTGGAGAACAGGCCTTGGGCAGGGTGGTGTGGATAGTTCAGCATGTTGGAGAACAGGCCATCATCGGGGTGGTGTGGAGAGTTCAGCATGTTGAAGAACATGCTTTGTCAGGCTGATATGGAGAGTTTAGCAGGCTGGAGAACAGGCCTTGGTCAGAGTGGTGTGGAGAGTTCAGCATGTTGGAGAACAGGCCATCATTGGGGTGGTGTGGAGAGTTCAGCAGGGTGGAGAACAAGCTTTGCTCAGGGTGATGTGGAGAGTTCAGCAGGCTGGAAAACAAGCCTATTCAGAGTGGTGTGGAGAGTTCAGCAGGCTGGAGAACAAGCTTTGCTCAGGGTGATGTGGAGAGTTCAGCAGGCTGGAGAACAGGCCTAGTCAGAGTGGTGTGGAGAGCTCAGCATGTTGGAGAACAGGCCATCATTGGGGTGGTTTGGAGAGTTCAGCAGGTTGGAGCACAGGCCGCCATTGGGGTGGTTGGAGAGTACAGCAGGTTGGAGAACAGACCTTGGTCAGAGTGGTGTGGAGAGTTCAGCAGGCTGGAGAACAGGCCTTGGTCAGGGTGGTGTGGAGAGTTCAGCATGTTGGAGAACAGGCCATCATTGGGGCGGTACGGAGAGTTCAGCAGGCTGGAGAACAGGCCGTTATTGGGGTTGGTGTGGAGAGTTCAGCAGGTTGGAGTACAGGCCCTCATTGGGGTGGTTGAAGAGTACAGCAGGTTTGAGAGCAGACCTTGATCAGGGTGGTGTGGAGAGTTCAGCATATTGGAGAACAGGCCGTCATTGGGGTGGATTGAAGAGTTCAGCAGGTTGGAGAACAGGCCGCCATTGGGGTGGATTGAAGAGCTCAGCAGGCTGGAGAACAGGCCTTGGTCAGGGTGGTGCGGAGATTTCAGCAGGTTGGAGAACAGGCTATCGTTGGGGTGGTGTGGAGAGTTCAGGAGGTTGGAGAACAGGCCATCATTGGGGTGGTTGGAGAGTTCAGCAGGTTGGAGAACAGGCCTTGCTCAGGGTGATGTGGAGAGTTCAGCAGGTTGAAGAACAGGGCTTGGTCAGGGTGGTTTGGAGAGTTCAGCATGTTGGAGAACAGGCCATCATTGGGGTGGTTGGAGAGTTCAGCTGGTTGAAGAACTCATTGGGGATTAGGAGAGTTCAGCAGGTTGGAGAACAAGCTATGCTCAGGGTGATGTGGAGAGTTCAGCAGGCTGGAGAACATGCCTAGTCAGAGTGATGTGGAGAGTTCAGCAGGCTAGAGAACATGCCTAGTCAGAGTGGTGTGGAGAGCTCAGCATGTTGGAGAACAGGCCATCATTGGGGTGGTTTGGAGAGTTAAGCAGGCTGGAGAACAGGCCTTAGTCAGGGTGGTGTGGACAGTTCAGCAAGTTTAAGAAAAGACTGTCATTGGGGTGGTGTGGACAGTTCAGCAGGCTGGAGAACAAGCTCTGCTCAGGGTGATGTGGAGAGTTCAGCAGGCTGGAGAACAGGCCATCATTGGGGTGGTTTGGAGAGTTCAGCAGGTTGGAGAACAGGCTTTACTCATGGTGATGTGGAGAGCTCAGCAGGTTGAAGAACAGGCCGTCATTGGGGTGGTTGGAGAGTTCAGCTGGTTGAAGAACTCATTGGGGATGTGGAGAGTTAAGCAGGTTGGAGAACAGGCCTTGCTCAAGGTGATGTGGAGAGTTCAGCAGGTTGGAGAACAGGGATTGGTCAGGGTGGTGTGGAGAGTTCAGCATGTTGAAGAACATGCTTTGTCAGGGTGATATGGAGAGTTTAGCAGGCTGGAGAACAGGCCTTGGTTAGAATGGTGTGGAGAGTTCAGCAGGTTGAAGAACAGGCCGTCATTGGGTGGTGTGGAGATTTCAGCAGGTTGGAGTTCAGGCCCTCTTTGGGGTGGTTGGAGAGTTCAGCTGGTTGAAGAACTCATTGGGGATGTGGAGAGTTAAGCAGGTTGGAGAACAGGCCTTGATCAGAGTGGTGTGGAGAGTTCAGCAGGCTGGAGAACAAGCTTTGCTCAGGGTGATGTGGAGATTTCAGCAGGCTGAAGAACAGGCCGTCATTGGGTGGTGTGGAGATTTCAGTAAGTTGGAGAACAGGCCATCATTGGGGTGGTTGGAGAGTTCAGCAGGTGGAACAGGCCATCATTGGGGTGGTTTGGAGAGTTCAGCAGGTTGGAGAACAGGCCGCCATTGGGGTGGTGTGGAGAGTAAAGCAGGCTGGAGAACAGGCCTTGGTCAGGGTGGTGTGGAGAGTTCAGCATGTTTGAGAACAGGCCATCATTGGGGCGGTACGGAGAGTTCAGCATGTTGGAGAGCAGTCTTTGCTCAGGGTGATGTGGAGAGTTCAGCAGGTTGAAGAAGAGGCCTTGGTCAGGGTGGTGTGGACTGTTCAGCAAGTTTGAGAAAAGACTGTCATTTGGGTAGTGTGGAGAGATCAGCATGTTGGAGAACAGGCCATCATTGGGTTGGTGTGGAGAGTTCAGCAGGTTGAAGAACAGGCTTTGCTCAGGGTGATGTGGAGAGTTCAGCATGCTGGAGAACAGGCCTTGGTCAGAGTGGTGTGGAGAGTTCAGCATGTTGGAGAACAGGCCATCATTGGGGCAGTACGGAGAGTTCAGCAGGCTGGAGAACAGGCCGTCATTGGGAGTGGTGTGGAGAGTTCAGCAGGTTGGAGTACAGGCCTTGCTCAGGGAGATGTGGAGAGTTCAGCAGGTTGGAGAACAGGCCATGGTCAGGGTGGTGTGGACAGTTCAGCAAGTTTAAGAAAAGACTGTCATCTGGGTGGTGTGGAGAGATCAGCATGTTGGAGAACAGTCTTTGCTCAGGGTGATGTGGAGATTTCAGCAGGTTGAAGAACATGCTTTGTCAGAGCGGTGTGGACAGTTCAGCAAATTTAAGGGGAGACACGGTAGGTGAAAACATCGTTTTTCAACGCCCTGGTCAAATATGAGATTTTGTGCTAGTTTGCTTCCATAACATGTCTTCTTTCATACTAGTGGAAATAAAACATAAAAAATACGCATTTAGATGTTTATTTTACTTCATTTAGTCTGTTTGCGTCTGTAGATTCTTCCTAAAATCATCAAAAGTTAGCCTTTTTTCGGAACTTCTCGCAGCTTTTCCTTAGTCTGGATCCCGTCATCCGGGGTATCTTTAGAAAGCTCTAGCTCTCTAGCAAACTATTATCGCAACCAAACCTGTTAGTTTCATTTGTATTAGCAACCAATCGTGGAAATACAAAGGCGGGTTTGATGCTAACCGTGAAATCTCATTGGCTGTTGTTGATTTCTGAGAACGTGATTGGTTCAGCGCGTCATGTGACACGTTTCCACTTCCTTATATCTAATCCAAACAATGCCGTCTGTAAAGCGTTCTAAACGTAATAAGCAACAATGACAACAGTGTTTGCCCGCAAGGTTGAACAGAAAACAAGAGAAACTAAATGGAAAGGTTTACATTTATGAGATATAAAGTGCCTATTCGCGCAAGTTGTCATTAGCCGGTGCTAGCATGTCCAGTCAGCAGCAGGGAGATGAGGCTAGCGTTAGCATGTCCAGTGAGCAGCAGAGAGATGCGGCGCGTTTGAATGAGCTGATAACTGGGTTGATTTGTCCTAATTGTGCAGGAACTGGTCTTAAAATTAACATAGATCCTCAGAATAGTGGGTTATGTAGTACTTTGCTCTTAGAGTGCAGTCTTTGTGAGAAATGGCTATCTCAAAAGTGTCAACAACTAGGAATGATGTTGCATTTGATGTCAATGTGAGGATAGTCCTCTTAGCGCACGAGTTAGGGTTGGGGTATGCAGCTCTCCAAAAGATTAGTAAAGTGTTAGGGATCCCAGGGCTTCATCTGAAAACGTATCAGAAACATGACAAGAGGGTGACAGGTAGGCTATTGAAACGTGTTCCCTCTCTCTCTCTCTCTCTCTCTCTCTCTCTCTCTAGCCAATATCAGAAGCCTATACATATGCACAGTAGTCTCTCTACCTGTGGCATATCTACATGCATCCATAAACTGACCAAATAAACTGTTTTAATTTCAGTTGCTGAAATAGAGAGAGGTCTGGAGTCCTTTCACAGAAGCAGAGAGCAGATTAGGCAGGCATATGCAGATGTGGACCCAGAGGTAGGTAAGCTGACTGCCAATAAATGCAAAATGTTACAAAATTATTACAGTTATTGAGAATTATTACAATAATTCTCAATAACCAGCGTTCAGTGGACAACATGAAGGCGGCAATATGGGGTAGTCCGCTTCACTGATGACAACCCCATGCGCACCAGGAACATATTGTGGTTTTAGGACAGTTTTGGGGACTGCAGCTGAGTGGGTTCTACAGACCAGCTGCTTAGAACAGTTTTGTGAACTGCAGCTGAGTGGGATCTACAAACCAGCTGCCTAGAACAGTTTTGTTGATAGCTAGTGTGGTGCCATCTGAGGAGTGACTCTGTAGACCTATGACGGCGTAGCTTGATGTCTCCTATGGTGTTGCTTTTGACGATGGTTATATCACTTGTTTGTTTGGCAATCTATATTTAGCTTCTATTGGTGTTTACCCTGCATTGTTTACCACATCTTGTCCTGTGTATTTATGAATCAGCTTACTCTTCATGTTCATTCATTCATTCATGTTTTCTCCATGTAAAACGCTTAAAAAAACACAAAAAGCTAGATAATCTGTTTTCTCATGCATGTCCTCGTCAAATGTGTCTATCTTTGTCCATGATCTGTTTAAAAAAATAATACAAGCTTTCTAAAAGGGAATGTTCTCTTCCCTACTAACATTGTCTCGTCTCTAGTCTTGTCTTACTAACATCCCACTCGTGGGCTGTACCTTGACGTGGTGAGCGGGCTTCCAACTAAACAGGTCTTACTTCTCTATACAAAATGTCTACTCCTGGACTATTTTGAATCCACAACATGCTGTGTTATTCAGTTTTCAGTTTCTATGTGTTTTCAGATGTTGTGTAATGTTGTTACTAATGATGTGATTGGATATTGTGTTTGTAAATATTGGTTTACAATGCAAATGTATGGTTTTTTACAATACAAATTTTCAAAGCCCGTTTTCTCAAAATGAGTTATTTCTCATCTTAGGGACATCAAAACCACCACTTGAGTAGCACCTACATACACCTAACTTTCCAGTTTTGTTCCAATCCATATTCTGAGAGTTTGTCCAAGGGGGATTTTTTAAATTTCATTCATAGCCTGATTTATATAACAGTTTATCCCTAAAACATGGCGAAAATTGGTCTTTTTATGACTGTTGACAGTATTTTCGGATTTCTGAAGTGAAGAAAAGAGATATCAAAAATCCCCCTTGGACAAAGTTTGAATAGGGATATGTGAACAAAATGAAACAAGAATTTTGAATCTGGCTTGAACCAGTTAAAAAAATTGATTTCCTGAAATTATGCAAATTAGCGCATATTTAGCGCATATAATGCCTAATTTGCATATTCATCCATAAGATTTCAGAAAACTTGTAATACAAAAAAGATGCTCCTTAATGTACCTAACAAACTGGGGGAGTTTGATGGTGATACCTATTAAGGATTTTTTTTTTCCTATTCACCTGGGGTGTCTCCCCTTAAGAAAAGACTGTCATCTGGGTGGTGTGGAGAGATCAGCATGTTGGAGAACAGGCTTTGCTCAGGGTAATGTGGAGAGTTCAGCAGGTTGAAGAACATGCTTTGCTCAGCGTGATGTGGAGAGTTCAGCAGCTTGAAGAACATGCTTTGTCAGGGTGATGTGGAGAGTTTAGCAGGCTGGAGAACAGGCCTTTGTCAGAGTGGTGTGGAGAGTTCAGCAGGCTGGAGAACAGGCTTTGCTCACGGTGATGTGGAGAGTTCAGCAGGCTGGAGAACAGGCTTTGCTCAGGGTGATGTTGAGAGTTCAGCAGGTTGAAGAACAGGCATTGGTCAGAGTGGTGTGGAGAGTTCAGCAGGCTGGAGAACAGGCCTTGGGCAGGGTGGTGTGGAGAGTTCAGCATGTTGGAGAACAGGCCATCATCGGGGTGGTGTGGAGAGTTCAGCATGTTGAAGAACATGCTTTGTCAGGCTGATATGGAGAGTTTAGCAGGCTGGAGAACAGGCCTTGGTCAGAGTGGTGTGGAGAGTTCAGCATGTTGGAGAACAGGCCATCATTGGGGTGGTGTGGAGAGTTCAGCAGGGTGGAGAACAAGCTTTGCTCAGGGTGATGTGGAGAGTTCAGCAGGCTGGAAAACAAGCCTATTCAGAGTGGTGTGGAGAGTTCAGCAGGCTGGAGAACAAGCTTTGCTCAGGGTGATGTGGAGAGTTCAGCAGGCTGGAGAACAGGCCTAGTCAGAGTGGTGTGGAGAGCTCAGCATGTTGGAGAACAGGCCATCATTGGGGTGGTTTGGAGAGTTCAGCAGGTTGGAGCACAGGCCGCCATTGGGGTGGTTGGAGAGTACAGCAGGTTGGAGAACAGACCTTGGTCAGAGTGGTGTGGAGAGTTCAGCAGGCTGGAGAACAGGCCTTGGTCAGGGTGGTGTGGAGAGTTCAGCATGTTGGAGAACAGGCCATCATTGGGGCGGTACGGAGAGTTCAGCAGGCTGGAGAACAGGCCGTTATTGGGGTTGGTGTGGAGAGTTCAGCAGGTTGGAGTACAGGCCCTCATTGGGGTGGTTGAAGAGTACAGCAGGTTTGAGAGCAGACCTTGATCAGGGTGGTGTGGAGAGTTCAGCATATTGGAGAACAGGCCGTCATTGGGGTGGATTGAAGAGTTCAGCAGGTTGGAGAACAGGCCGCCATTGGGGTGGATTGAAGAGCTCAGCAGGCTGGAGAACAGGCCTTGGTCAGGGTGGTGCGGAGATTTCAGCAGGTTGGAGAACAGGCTATCGTTGGGGTGGTGTGGAGAGTTCAGGAGGTTGGAGAACAGGCCATCATTGGGGTGGTTGGAGAGTTCAGCAGGTTGGAGAACAGGCCTTGCTCAGGGTGATGTGGAGAGTTCAGCAGGTTGAAGAACAGGGCTTGGTCAGGGTGGTTTGGAGAGTTCAGCATGTTGGAGAACAGGCCATCATTGGGGTGGTTGGAGAGTTCAGCTGGTTGAAGAACTCATTGGGGATGTGGAGAGTTCAGCAGGTTGGAGAACAAGCTATGCTCAGGGTGATGTGGAGAGTTCAGCAGGCTGGAGAACATGCCTAGTCAGAGTGATGTGGAGAGTTCAGCAGGCTAGAGAACATGCCTAGTCAGAGTGGTGTGGAGAGCTCAGCATGTTGGAGAACAGGCCATCATTGGGGTGGTTTGGAGAGTTAAGCAGGCTGGAGAACAGGCCTTAGTCAGGGTGGTGTGGACAGTTCAGCAAGTTTAAGAAAAGACTGTCATTGGGGTGGTGTGGACAGTTCAGCAGGCTGGAGAACAAGCTCTGCTCAGGGTGATGTGGAGAGTTCAGCAGGCTGGAGAACAGGCCATCATTGGGGTGGTTTGGAGAGTTCAGCAGGTTGGAGAACAGGCTTTACTCATGGTGATGTGGAGAGCTCAGCAGGTTGAAGAACAGGCCGTCATTGGGGTGGTTGGAGAGTTCAGCTGGTTGAAGAACTCATTGGGGATGTGGAGAGTTAAGCAGGTTGGAGAACAGGCCTTGCTCAAGGTGATGTGGAGAGTTCAGCAGGTTGGAGAACAGGGATTGGTCAGGGTGGTGTGGAGAGTTCAGCATGTTGAAGAACATGCTTTGTCAGGGTGATATGGAGAGTTTAGCAGGCTGGAGAACAGGCCTTGGTTAGAGTGGTGTGGAGAGTTCAGCAGGTTGAAGAACAGGCCGTCATTGGGTGGTGTGGAGATTTCAGCAGGTTGGAGTTCAGGCCCTCTTTGGGGTGGTTGGAGAGTTCAGCTGGTTGAAGAACTCATTGGGGATGTGGAGAGTTAAGCAGGTTGGAGAACAGGCCTTGGTCAGAGTGGTGTGGAGAGTTCAGCAGGCTGGAGAACAAGCTTTGCTCAGGGTGATGTGGAGATTTCAGCAGGCTGAAGAACAGGCCGTCATTGGGTGGTGTGGAGATTTCAGTAAGTTGGAGAACAGGCCATCATTGGGGTGGTTGGAGAGTTCAGCAGGTGGAACAGGCCATCATTGGGGTGGTTTGGAGAGTTCAGCAGGTTGGAGAACAGGCCGCCATTGGGGTGGTGTGGAGAGTAAAGCAGGCTGGAGAACAGGCCTTGGTCAGGGTGGTGTGGAGAGTTCAGCATGTTTGAGAACAGGCCATCATTGGGGCGGTACGGAGAGTTCAGCATGTTGGAGAGCAGTCTTTGCTCAGGGTGATGTGGAGAGTTCAGCAGGTTGAAGAAGAGGCCTTGGTCAGGGTGGTGTGGACTGTTCAGCAAGTTTGAGAAAAGACTGTCATTTGGGTAGTGTGGAGAGATCAGCATGTTGGAGAACAGGCCATCATTGGGTTGGTGTGGAGAGTTCAGCAGGTTGAAGAACAGGCTTTGCTCAGGGTGATGTGGAGAGTTCAGCATGCTGGAGAACAGGCCTTGGTCAGAGTGGTGTGGAGAGTTCAGCATGTTGGAGAACAGGCCATCATTGGGGCAGTACGGAGAGTTCAGCAGGCTGGAGAACAGGCCGTCATTGGGAGTGGTGTGGAGAGTTCAGCAGGTTGGAGTACAGGCCTTGCTCAGGGAGATGTGGAGAGTTCAGCAGGTTGGAGAACAGGCCATGGTCAGGGTGGTGTGGACAGTTCAGCAAGTTTAAGAAAAGACTGTCATCTGGGTGGTGTGGAGAGATCAGCATGTTGGAGAACAGTCTTTGCTCAGGGTGATGTGGAGATTTCAGCAGGTTGAAGAACATGCTTTGTCAGAGCGGTGTGGACAGTTCAGCAAATTTAAGAAAAGACTGTCATTTGGGTGGTGTGGAGAGATCAGCATGTTGGAGAACAGGCTTTGGTCAGGGTGGTGCGGAAGTTCAGCAGGTTGGAGAAAAGGCTATCATTGGGGTGGTGTGGAGAGTTTAGGAGGTTGGAGAACAGGCCATCATTGGGGTGGTTGGAGAGTTCAGCAGGTTGGAGAACAAGCCTTGCTCAGGGTGATGTGGAGAGTTCAGCAGGTTGAAGAAAAGGGCTTGGTCAGGGTGATGTGGAGAGTTCAGCAGGTTGAAGAAAAGGGCTTAGTCAGGGCGATGTGGAGAGTTCAGCAGGTTGAAGAACAGGCCTTGGTCAGGGTGGTGTGGAGAGTTCAGCATGTTTGAGAACAGGCTATCATTGGGGTGGTGTGGAGAGTTCAGGAGGTTGGAGAACAGGCCTTGGTCAGAGTGGTGTGGAGAGTTCAGCAGGCTGGAGAACAGGCCTTGGTCAGGGTGGTGTGGAGAGTTCAGCATGTTGGAGAACAGGCCATCATTGGGGCGGTACGGAGAGTTCAGCAGGCTGGAGAACAGGCCGTTATTGGGGTTGGTGTGGAGAGTTCAGCAGGTTGGAGTACAGGCCCTCATTGGGGTGGTTGAAGAGTACAGCAGGTTTGAGAGCAGACCTTGATCAGGGTGGTGTGGAGAGTTCAGCATATTGGAGAACAGGCCGTCATTGGGGTGGATTGAAGAGTTCAGCAGGTTGGAGAACAGGCCGCCATTGGGGTGGATTGAAGAGCTCAGCAGGCTGGAGAACAGGCCTTGGTCAGGGTGGTGCGGAGATTTCAGCAGGTTGGAGAACAGGCTATCGTTGGGGTGGTGTGGAGAGTTCAGGAGGTTGGAGAACAGGCCATCATTGGGGTGGTTGGAGAGTTCAGCAGGTTGGAGAACAGGCCTTGCTCAGGGTGATGTGGAGAGTTCAGCAGGTTGAAGAACAGGGCTTGGTCAGGGTGGTTTGGAGAGTTCAGCATGTTGGAGAACAGGCCATCATTGGGGTGGTTGGAGAGTTCAGCTGGTTGAAGAACTCATTGGGGATGTGGAGAGTTCAGCAGGTTGGAGAACAAGCTATGCTCAGGGTGATGTGGAGAGTTCAGCAGGCTGGAGAACATGCCTAGTCAGAGTGATGTGGAGAGTTCAGCAGGCTAGAGAACATGCCTAGTCAGAGTGGTGTGGAGAGCTCAGCATGTTGGAGAACAGGCCATCATTGGGGTGGTTTGGAGAGTTAAGCAGGCTGGAGAACAGGCCTTAGTCAGGGTGGTGTGGACAGTTCAGCAAGTTTAAGAAAAGACTGTCATTGGGGTGGTGTGGACAGTTCAGCAGGCTGGAGAACAAGCTCTGCTCAGGGTGATGTGGAGAGTTCAGCAGGCTGGAGAACAGGCCATCATTGGGGTGGTTTGGAGAGTTCAGCAGGTTGGAGAACAGGCTTTACTCATGGTGATGTGGAGAGCTCAGCAGGTTGAAGAACAGGCCGTCATTGGGGTGGTTGGAGAGTTCAGCTGGTTGAAGAACTCATTGGGGATGTGGAGAGTTAAGCAGGTTGGAGAACAGGCCTTGCTCAAGGTGATGTGGAGAGTTCAGCAGGTTGGAGAACAGGGATTGGTCAGGGTGGTGTGGAGAGTTCAGCATGTTGAAGAACATGCTTTGTCAGGGTGATATGGAGAGTTTAGCAGGCTGGAGAACAGGCCTTGGTTAGAGTGGTGTGGAGAGTTCAGCAGGTTGAAGAACAGGCCGTCATTGGGTGGTGTGGAGATTTCAGCAGGTTGGAGTTCAGGCCCTCTTTGGGGTGGTTGGAGAGTTCAGCTGGTTGAAGAACTCATTGGGGATGTGGAGAGTTAAGCAGGTTGGAGAACAGGCCTTGGTCAGAGTGGTGTGGAGAGTTCAGCAGGCTGGAGAACAAGCTTTGCTCAGGGTGATGTGGAGATTTCAGCAGGCTGAAGAACAGGCCGTCATTGGGTGGTGTGGAGATTTCAGTAAGTTGGAGAACAGGCCATCATTGGGGTGGTTGGAGAGTTCAGCAGGTGGAACAGGCCATCATTGGGGTGGTTTGGAGAGTTCAGCAGGTTGGAGAACAGGCCGCCATTGGGGTGGTGTGGAGAGTAAAGCAGGCTGGAGAACAGGCCTTGGTCAGGGTGGTGTGGAGAGTTCAGCATGTTTGAGAACAGGCCATCATTGGGGCGGTACGGAGAGTTCAGCATGTTGGAGAGCAGTCTTTGCTCAGGGTGATGTGGAGAGTTCAGCAGGTTGAAGAAGAGGCCTTGGTCAGGGTGGTGTGGACTGTTCAGCAAGTTTGAGAAAAGACTGTCATTTGGGTAGTGTGGAGAGATCAGCATGTTGGAGAACAGGCCATCATTGGGTTGGTGTGGAGAGTTCAGCAGGTTGAAGAACAGGCTTTGCTCAGGGTGATGTGGAGAGTTCAGCATGCTGGAGAACAGGCCTTGGTCAGAGTGGTGTGGAGAGTTCAGCATGTTGGAGAACAGGCCATCATTGGGGCAGTACGGAGAGTTCAGCAGGCTGGAGAACAGGCCGTCATTGGGAGTGGTGTGGAGAGTTCAGCAGGTTGGAGTACAGGCCTTGCTCAGGGAGATGTGGAGAGTTCAGCAGGTTGGAGAACAGGCCATGGTCAGGGTGGTGTGGACAGTTCAGCAAGTTTAAGAAAAGACTGTCATCTGGGTGGTGTGGAGAGATCAGCATGTTGGAGAACAGTCTTTGCTCAGGGTGATGTGGAGATTTCAGCAGGTTGAAGAACATGCTTTGTCAGAGCGGTGTGGACAGTTCAGCAAATTTAAGAAAAGACTGTCATTTGGGTGGTGTGGAGAGATCAGCATGTTGGAGAACAGGCTTTGGTCAGGGTGGTGCGGAAGTTCAGCAGGTTGGAGAAAAGGCTATCATTGGGGTGGTGTGGAGAGTTCAGGAGGTTGGAGAACAGGCCATCATTGGGGTGGTTGGAGAGTTCAGCAGGTTGGAGAACAAGCCTTGCTCAGGGTGATGTGGAGAGTTCAGCAGGTTGAAGAAAAGGGCTTGGTCAGGGTGATGTGGAGAGTTCAGCAGGTTGAAGAAAAGGGCTTAGTCAGGGCGATGTGGAGAGTTCAGCAGGTTGAAGAACAGGCCTTGGTCAGGGTGGTGTGGAGAGTTCAGCATGTTTGAGAACAGGCTATCATTGGGGTGGTGTGGAGAGTTCAGGAGGTTGGAGAACAGGCCTTGGTCAGAGTGGTGTGGAGAGTTCAGCAGGCTGGAGAACAGGCCTTGGTCAGGGTGGTGTGGAGAGTTCAGCATGTTGGAGAACAGGCCATCATTGGGGTGGTTTGGAGAGTTCAGCAGGTTGGAGAACAGGCCGCCATTGGGTTGGTGTGGAGAGTAAAGCAGGCTGGAGAACAGGCCTTGGTCAGGGTGGTGTGGAGAGTTCAGCATCTTTGAGAACAGGCCATCATTGGGGCGGTACGGAGAGTTCAGCATGTTGGAGAGCAGTCTTTGCTCAGGGTGATGTGGAGAGTTCAGCAGGTTGAAGAAGAGGCCTTGGTCAGGGTAGTGTGGACTGTTCAGCAAGTTTGAGAAAAGACTGTCATTTGGGTGGTGTGGAGAGATCAGCATGTTGGAGAACAGGCCATCATTGGGGTGGTGTGGAGAGTTCAGCAGGTTGAAGAACAGGCTTTGCTCAGCGTGATGTGGAGAGTTCAGCAGCTTGAAGAACATGCTTTGTCAGGGTGATGTGGAGAGTTGAGCAGGCTGGAGAACAGGCCTTTGTCAGAGTGGTGTGGAGAGTTCAGCATGTTGGAGGACAGGCCATCATTGGGGTGGTTTGGAGAGTTCAGCAGGTTCGAGAACAGGCCGTCATTGGGATTGGTGTGGAGAGTTCAGCAGGTTGGAGTACAGGCCTTGCTCAGGGAGATGTGGAGAGTTCAGCAGGTTGGAGAACAGGCCTTGGTCAGGGTGTTGTGGACAGTTCAGCAAGTTTAAGAAAAGACTGTCATCTGGGTGGTGTGGAGAGTTCAGCAGGTTGAAGAACATGCTTTGTCAGGGTGATGTGGAGAGTTCAGCAGGTTGAAGAAAAGGGCTTAGTCAGGGTGATGTGGAGAGTTCAGCAGGTTGAAGAACAGGCCTTGGTCAGGGTGGTGTGGAGAGTTCAGCATGTTTTAGAACAGGCAATCATTGGGGAGGTACGGAGAGTTCAGCATGTTGGAGAGCAGTCTTTGCTCAGGGTGATGTGGAGAGTTCAACAGGTTGAAGAAGAGGCCTTGGTCAGGGTGGTGTGGACTGTTCAGCAAGTTTGAGAAAAGACTGTCATTTGGGTGGTGTGGAGAGATCAGCATGTTGGAGAACAGGCCATCATTGGGTTGGTGTGGAGAGTTCAGCAGGTTGAAGAACAGGCTTTGCTCAGGGTGATGTGGAGAGTTCAGCATGCTGGAGAACAGGCCTTGGTCAGAGTGGTGTGGAGAGTTCAGCATGTTGGAGAACAGGCCATCATTGTGGCAGTACGGAGAGTTCAGCAGGCTGCAGAACAGGCCGTCATTGGGATTGGTGTGGAGAGTTCAGCAGGTTGGAGTACAGGCCTTGCTCAGGGAGATGTGGAGAGTTCAGCAGGTTGGAGAACAGGCCATGGTCAGGGTGGTGTGGACAGTTCAGATAGTTTAAGAAAAGACTGTCATCTGGGTGGTGTGGAGAGATCAGCATGTTGGAGAACAGGCTTTGCTCAGGGTGATGTGGAGAGTTCAGCAGGTTGAAGAACATGCTTTGTCAGAGCGGTGTGGACAGTTCAGCAAGTTTAAGAAAAGACTGTCATCTGGGTGGTGTGGAGAGATCAGCATGTTGGAGAACAGGCTTTGGTCAGGGTGGTGCGGAGAGTTCAGCAGGTTGGAGAACAGGCTATCATTGGGGTGGTGTGGAGAGTTCAGCAGGTTGAAGAACAGGCTTTGCTCAGCGTGATGTGGAGAGTTCAGCAGCTTGAAGAACATGCTTTGTCAGGGTGATGTGGAGAGTTGAGCAGGCTGGAGAACAGGCCTTTGTCAGAGTGGTGTGGAGAGTTCAGCATGTTGGAGGACAGGCCATCATTGGGGTGGTTTGGAGAGTTCAGCAGGTTGGAGAACAGGCCTTGGTCAGGGTGTTGTGGACAGTTCAGCAAGTTTAAGAAAAGACTGTCATCTGGGTGGTGTGGAGAGATCAGCATGTTGGAGAACAGGCTTTGTTCAGGGTAATGTGGAGAGTTCAGCAGGTTGAAGAACATGCTTTGTCAGGGTGATGTGGAGAATTTAGCAGGAAGGAGAACAGGTCTTGGTCAGAGGGGTGTGGAGAGATCAGCATGTTGGAGAACAGGCTTTGGTCAGGGTGGTGCGGAGAGTTCAGCAGGTTGGAGAACAGGCTATCATTGGGGTGGTGTGGAGAGTTCAGGAGGTTGGAGAACAGGCCATCATTGGGGTGGTTGGAGAGTTCAGCATGTTGGAGAACAGACCATCATTGGGGTGGTTGGAGAGTACAGCAGGTTGGAGAACAGACCTTGGTCAGAGTGGTGTGGAGAGTTCAGCAGGCTGGAGAACAGGCCTTGGTCAGGGTGGTGTGGAGAGTTCAGCATGTTGGAGAACAGGCCATCATTGGGGTGGTACGGAGAGTTCAGCAGGCTGGAGAACAGGCCGTTATTGGGGTTGGTGTGGAGAGTTCAGCAGGTTGGAGTACAGGCCCTCATTGGGGTGGTTGAAGAGTACAGCAGGTTTGAAAGCAGACCTTGATCAGGGTGGTGTGGAGAGTTCAGCATATTGGAGAACAGGCCGTCATTGGGGTGGATTGAAGAGTTCAGCAGGTTGGAGAACAGGCCGCCATTGGGGTGGATTGAAGAGCTCAGCAGGCTGGAGAACAGGCCTTGGTCAGGGTGGTGCGGAGATTTCAGCAGGTTGGAGAACAGGCTATCGTTGGGGTGGTGTGGAGAGTTCAGGAGGTTGGAGAACAGGCCATCATTGGGGTGGTTGGAGAGTTCAGCAGGTTGGAGAACAGGCCTTGCTCAGGGTGATGTGGGGAGTTCAGCAGGTTGGAGAACAGGGCTTGGTCGGGGTGGTGTGAAGAGTTCAGCATGTTGGAGAACAGGCCATCATTGGGGCGGTACGGAGAGTTCAGCAGGCTGGAGAGCAGGCCGTCATTGGGGTGGTGTGGAGAGTTCAGCAGGTTGGAGTAAAGGCCCTCATTGGGGTGGTTAGAGATTACAGCAGGTTGAAGAACAGGCTTTGTCAGGGTGATGTGGAGAGTTCAGCAGGCTGGAGAACAGGCCTTGGTCAGAGTGATGTGGAGAGTTCAGCAGGTTGAAGAACAGGCCTTGGTCAGGCTGGTGTGGAGAGTTTAGCAGGCTGGAGAACAGGCCTTGGTCCGAGTGGTGTGGAGAGTTCAGCATGTTGGAGAACAGGCCATCATTGGGGCGGTACGGAGAGTTCAGCAGGCTGGAGAACAGGCCGTCATTGGGGTTGGTGTGGAGAGTTCAGCAGGTTGGAGTACAGGCCTTGCTCAGGGAGATGTGGAGAGTTCAGCATGTTGGAGAACAGGCCATCATTGTGGCAGTACGGAGAGTTCAGCAGGCTGCAGAACAGGCCGTCATTGGGATTGGTGTGGAGAGTTCAGCAGGTTGGAGTACAGGCCTTGCTCAGGGAGATGTGGAGAGTTCAGCAGGTTGGAGAACAGGCCATGGTCAGGGTGGTGTGGACAGTTCAGCAAGTTTAAGAAAAGACTGTCATCTGGGTGGTGTGGAGAGATCAGCATGTTGGAGAACAGTCTTTGCTCAGGGTGATGTGGAGATTTCAGCAGGTTGAAGAACATGCTTTGTCAGAGCGGTGTGGACAGTTCAGCAAATTTAAGAAAAGACTGTCATTTGGGTGGTGTGGAGAGATCAGCATGTTGGAGAACAGGCTTTGGTCAGGGTGGTGCGGAAGTTCAGCAGGTTGGAGAAAAGGCTATCATTGGGGTGGTGTGGAGAGTTCAGGAGGTTGGAGAACAGGCCATCATTGGGGTGGTTGGAGAGTTCAGCAGGTTGGAGAACAAGCCTTGCTCAGGGTGATGTGGAGAGTTCAGCAGGTTGAAGAAAAGGGCTTGGTCAGGGTGATGTGGAGAGTTCAGCAGGTTGAAGAAAAGGGCTTAGTCAGGGCGATGTGGAGAGTTCAGCAGGTTGAAGAACAGGCCTTGGTCAGGGTGGTGTGGAGAGTTCAGCATGTTTGAGAACAGGCTATCATTGGGGTGGTGTGGAGAGTTCAGGAGGTTGGAGAACAGGCCTTGGTCAGAGTGGTGTGGAGAGTTCAGCAGGCTGGAGAACAGGCCTTGGTCAGGGTGGTGTGGAGAGTTCAGCATGTTGGAGAACAGGCCATCATTGGGGTGGTTTGGAGAGTTCAGCAGGTTGGAGAACAGGCCGCCATTGGGTTGGTGTGGAGAGTAAAGCAGGCTGGAGAACAGGCCTTGGTCAGGGTGGTGTGGAGAGTTCAGCATCTTTGAGAACAGGCCATCATTGGGGCGGTACGGAGAGTTCAGCATGTTGGAGAGCAGTCTTTGCTCAGGGTGATGTGGAGAGTTCAGCAGGTTGAAGAAGAGGCCTTGGTCAGGGTAGTGTGGACTGTTCAGCAAGTTTGAGAAAAGACTGTCATTTGGGTGGTGTGGAGAGATCAGCATGTTGGAGAACAGGCCATCATTGGGGTGGTGTGGAGAGTTCAGCAGGTTGAAGAACAGGCTTTGCTCAGCGTGATGTGGAGAGTTCAGCAGCTTGAAGAACATGCTTTGTCAGGGTGATGTGGAGAGTTGAGCAGGCTGGAGAACAGGCCTTTGTCAGAGTGGTGTGGAGAGTTCAGCATGTTGGAGGACAGGCCATCATTGGGGTGGTTTGGAGAGTTCAGCAGGTTCGAGAACAGGCCGTCATTGGGATTGGTGTGGAGAGTTCAGCAGGTTGGAGTACAGGCCTTGCTCAGGGAGATGTGGAGAGTTCAGCAGGTTGGAGAACAGGCCTTGGTCAGGGTGTTGTGGACAGTTCAGCAAGTTTAAGAAAAGACTGTCATCTGGGTGGTGTGGAGAGTTCAGCAGGTTGAAGAACATGCTTTGTCAGGGTGATGTGGAGAGTTCAGCAGGTTGAAGAAAAGGGCTTAGTCAGGGTGATGTGGAGAGTTCAGCAGGTTGAAGAACAGGCCTTGGTCAGGGTGGTGTGGAGAGTTCAGCATGTTTTAGAACAGGCAATCATTGGGGAGGTACGGAGAGTTCAGCATGTTGGAGAGCAGTCTTTGCTCAGGGTGATGTGGAGAGTTCAACAGGTTGAAGAAGAGGCCTTGGTCAGGGTGGTGTGGACTGTTCAGCAAGTTTGAGAAAAGACTGTCATTTGGGTGGTGTGGAGAGATCAGCATGTTGGAGAACAGGCCATCATTGGGTTGGTGTGGAGAGTTCAGCAGGTTGAAGAACAGGCTTTGCTCAGGGTGATGTGGAGAGTTCAGCATGCTGGAGAACAGGCCTTGGTCAGAGTGGTGTGGAGAGTTCAGCATGTTGGAGAACAGGCCATCATTGTGGCAGTACGGAGAGTTCAGCAGGCTGCAGAACAGGCCGTCATTGGGATTGGTGTGGAGAGTTCAGCAGGTTGGAGTACAGGCCTTGCTCAGGGAGATGTGGAGAGTTCAGCAGGTTGGAGAACAGGCCATGGTCAGGGTGGTGTGGACAGTTCAGATAGTTTAAGAAAAGACTGTCATCTGGGTGGTGT
The DNA here is from genome assembly GCF_949987555.1 of Borostomias antarcticus. Classification (NCBI taxonomy): domain Eukaryota; kingdom Metazoa; phylum Chordata; class Actinopteri; order Stomiiformes; family Stomiidae; genus Borostomias; species Borostomias antarcticus. The sequence goes on from NC_140253.1 coordinate 14,465,785, forward strand.
GGAGAGATCAGCATGTTGGAGAACAGGCTTTGCTCAGGGTGATGTGGAGAGTTCAGCAGGTTGAAGAACATGCTTTGTCAGAGCGGTGTGGACAGTTCAGCAAGTTTAAGAAAAGACTGTCATCTGGGTGGTGTGGAGAGATCAGCATGTTGGAGAACAGGCTTTGGTCAGGGTGGTGCGGAGAGTTCAGCAGGTTGGAGAACAGGCTATCATTGGGGTGGTGTGGAGAGTTCAGCAGGTTGAAGAACAGGCTTTGCTCAGCGTGATGTGGAGAGTTCAGCAGCTTGAAGAACATGCTTTGTCAGGGTGATGTGGAGAGTTGAGCAGGCTGGAGAACAGGCCTTTGTCAGAGTGGTGTGGAGAGTTCAGCATGTTGGAGGACAGGCCATCATTGGGGTGGTTTGGAGAGTTCAGCAGGTTGGAGAACAGGCCGTCATTGGGATTGGTGTGGAGAGTTCAGCAGGTTGGAGAACAGGCCTTGGTCAGGGTGTTGTGGACAGTTCAGCAAGTTTAAGAAAAGACTGTCATCTGGGTGGTGTGGAGAGATCAGCATGTTGGAGAACAGGCTTTGTTCAGGGTAATGTGGAGAGTTCAGCAGGTTGAAGAACATGCTTTGTCAGGGTGATGTGGAGAATTTAGCAGGAAGGAGAACAGGTCTTGGTCAGAGGGGTGTGGAGAGATCAGCATGTTGGAGAACAGGCTTTGGTCAGGGTGGTGCGGAGAGTTCAGCAGGTTGGAGAACAGGCTATCATTGGGGTGGTGTGGAGAGTTCAGGAGGTTGGAGAACAGGCCATCATTGGGGTGGTTGGAGAGTTCAGCATGTTGGAGAACAGACCATCATTGGGGTGGTTGGAGAGTACAGCAGGTTGGAGAACAGACCTTGGTCAGAGTGGTGTGGAGAGTTCAGCAGGCTGGAGAACAGGCCTTGGTCAGGGTGGTGTGGAGAGTTCAGCATGTTGGAGAACAGGCCATCATTGGGGTGGTACGGAGAGTTCAGCAGGCTGGAGAACAGGCCGTTATTGGGGTTGGTGTGGAGAGTTCAGCAGGTTGGAGTACAGGCCCTCATTGGGGTGGTTGAAGAGTACAGCAGGTTTGAAAGCAGACCTTGATCAGGGTGGTGTGGAGAGTTCAGCATATTGGAGAACAGGCCGTCATTGGGGTGGATTGAAGAGTTCAGCAGGTTGGAGAACAGGCCGCCATTGGGGTGGATTGAAGAGCTCAGCAGGCTGGAGAACAGGCCTTGGTCAGGGTGGTGCGGAGATTTCAGCAGGTTGGAGAACAGGCTATCGTTGGGGTGGTGTGGAGAGTTCAGGAGGTTGGAGAACAGGCCATCATTGGGGTGGTTGGAGAGTTCAGCAGGTTGGAGAACAGGCCTTGCTCAGGGTGATGTGGGGAGTTCAGCAGGTTGGAGAACAGGGCTTGGTCGGGGTGGTGTGAAGAGTTCAGCATGTTGGAGAACAGGCCATCATTGGGGCGGTACGGAGAGTTCAGCAGGCTGGAGAGCAGGCCGTCATTGGGGTGGTGTGGAGAGTTCAGCAGGTTGGAGTAAAGGCCCTCATTGGGGTGGTTAGAGATTACAGCAGGTTGAAGAACAGGCTTTGTCAGGGTGATGTGGAGAGTTCAGCAGGCTGGAGAACAGGCCTTGGTCAGAGTGATGTGGAGAGTTCAGCAGGTTGAAGAACAGGCCTTGGTCAGGCTGGTGTGGAGAGTTTAGCAGGCTGGAGAACAGGCCTTGGTCCGAGTGGTGTGGAGAGTTCAGCATGTTGGAGAACAGGCCATCATTGGGGCGGTACGGAGAGTTCAGCAGGCTGGAGAACAGGCCGTCATTGGGGTTGGTGTGGAGAGTTCAGCAGGTTGGAGTACAGGCCTTGCTCAGGGAGATGTGGAGAGTTCAGCATGTTGGAGAACAGGCCATCATTGTGGCAGTACGGAGAGTTCAGCAGGCTGCAGAACAGGCCGTCATTGGGATTGGTGTGGAGAGTTCAGCAGGTTGGAGTACAGGCCTTGCTCAGGGAGATGTGGAGAGTTCAGCAGGTTGGAGAACAGGCCATGGTCAGGGTGGTGTGGACAGTTCAGATAGTTTAAGAAAAGACTGTCATCTGGGTGGTGTGGAGAGATCAGCATGTTGGAGAACAGGCTTTGCTCAGGGTGATGTGGAGAGTTCAGCAGGTTGAAGAACATGCTTTGTCAGAGCGGTGTGGACAGTTCAGCAAGTTTAAGAAAAGACTGTCATCTGGGTGGTGTGGAGAGATCAGCATGTTGGAGAACAGGCTTTGGTCAGGGTGGTGCGGAGAGTTCAGCAGGTTGGAGAACAGGCTATCATTGGGGTGGTGTGGAGAGTTCAGCAGGTTGAAGAACAGGCTTTGCTCAGCGTGATGTGGAGAGTTCAGCAGCTTGAAGAACATGCTTTGTCAGGGTGATGTGGAGAGTTGAGCAGGCTGGAGAACAGGCCTTTGTCAGAGTGGTGTGGAGAGTTCAGCATGTTGGAGGACAGGCCATCATTGGGGTGGTTTGGAGAGTTCAGCAGGTTGGAGAACAGGCCGTCATTGGGATTGGTGTGGAGAGTTCAGCAGGTTGGAGAACAGGCCTTGGTCAGGGTGTTGTGGACAGTTCAGCAAGTTTAAGAAAAGACTGTCATCTGGGTGGTGTGGAGAGATCAGCATGTTGGAGAACAGGCTTTGTTCAGGGTAATGTGGAGAGTTCAGCAGGTTGAAGAACATGCTTTGTCAGGGTGATGTGGAGAATTTAGCAGGAAGGAGAACAGGTCTTGGTCAGAGGGGTGTGGAGAGATCAGCATGTTGGAGAACAGGCTTTGGTCAGGGTGGTGCGGAGAGTTCAGCAGGTTGGAGAACAGGCTATCATTGGGGTGGTGTGGAGAGTTCAGGAGGTTGGAGAACAGGCCATCATTGGGGTGGTTGGAGAGTTCAGCATGTTGGAGAACAGACCATCATTGGGGTGGTTGGAGAGTACAGCAGGTTGGAGAACAGACCTTGGTCAGAGTGGTGTGGAGAGTTCAGCAGGCTGGAGAACAGGCCTTGGTCAGGGTGGTGTGGAGAGTTCAGCATGTTGGAGAACAGGCCATCATTGGGGTGGTACGGAGAGTTCAGCAGGCTGGAGAACAGGCCGTTATTGGGGTTGGTGTGGAGAGTTCAGCAGGTTGGAGTACAGGCCCTCATTGGGGTGGTTGAAGAGTACAGCAGGTTTGAAAGCAGACCTTGATCAGGGTGGTGTGGAGAGTTCAGCATATTGGAGAACAGGCCGTCATTGGGGTGGATTGAAGAGTTCAGCAGGTTGGAGAACAGGCCGCCATTGGGGTGGATTGAAGAGCTCAGCAGGCTGGAGAACAGGCCTTGGTCAGGGTGGTGCGGAGATTTCAGCAGGTTGGAGAACAGGCTATCGTTGGGGTGGTGTGGAGAGTTCAGGAGGTTGGAGAACAGGCCATCATTGGGGTGGTTGGAGAGTTCAGCAGGTTGGAGAACAGGCCTTGCTCAGGGTGATGTGGGGAGTTCAGCAGGTTGGAGAACAGGGCTTGGTCGGGGTGGTGTGAAGAGTTCAGCATGTTGGAGAACAGGCCATCATTGGGGCGGTACGGAGAGTTCAGCAGGCTGGAGAGCAGGCCGTCATTGGGGTGGTGTGGAGAGTTCAGCAGGTTGGAGTAAAGGCCCTCATTGGGGTGGTTAGAGATTACAGCAGGTTGAAGAACAGGCTTTGTCAGGGTGATGTGGAGAGTTCAGCAGGCTGGAGAACAGGCCTTGGTCAGAGTGATGTGGAGAGTTCAGCAGGTTGAAGAACAGGCCTTGGTCAGGCTGGTGTGGAGAGTTTAGCAGGCTGGAGAACAGGCCTTGGTCCGAGTGGTGTGGAGAGTTCAGCATGTTGGAGAACAGGCCATCATTGGGGCGGTACGGAGAGTTCAGCAGGCTGGAGAACAGGCCGTCATTGGGGTTGGTGTGGAGAGTTCAGCAGGTTGGAGTACAGGCCTTGCTCAGGGAGATGTGGAGAGTTCAGCATGTTGGAGAACAGGCCATCATTGTGGCAGTACGGAGAGTTCAGCAGGCTGCAGAACAGGCCGTCATTGGGATTGGTGTGGAGAGTTCAGCAGGTTGGAGTACAGGCCTTGCTCAGGGAGATGTGGAGAGTTCAGCAGGTTGGAGAACAGGCCATGGTCAGGGTGGTGTGGACAGTTCAGATAGTTTAAGAAAAGACTGTCATCTGGGTGGTGTGGAGAGATCAGCATGTTGGAGAACAGGCTTTGCTCAGGGTGATGTGGAGAGTTCAGCAGGTTGAAGAACATGCTTTGTCAGAGCGGTGTGGACAGTTCAGCAAGTTTAAGAAAAGACTGTCATCTGGGTGGTGTGGAGAGATCAGCATGTTGGAGAACAGGCTTTGGTCAGGGTGGTGCGGAGAGTTCAGCAGGTTGGAGAACAGGCTATCATTGGGGTGGTGTGGAGAGTTCAGCAGGTTGAAGAACAGGCTTTGCTCAGCGTGATGTGGAGAGTTCAGCAGCTTGAAGAACATGCTTTGTCAGGGTGATGTGGAGAGTTGAGCAGGCTGGAGAACAGGCCTTTGTCAGAGTGGTGTGGAGAGTTCAGCATGTTGGAGGACAGGCCATCATTGGGGTGGTTTGGAGAGTTCAGCAGGTTGGAGAACAGGCCGTCATTGGGATTGGTGTGGAGAGTTCAGCAGGTTGGAGAACAGGCCTTGGTCAGGGTGTTGTGGACAGTTCAGCAAGTTTAAGAAAAGACTGTCATCTGGGTGGTGTGGAGAGATCAGCATGTTGGAGAACAGGCTTTGTTCAGGGTAATGTGGAGAGTTCAGCAGGTTGAAGAACATGCTTTGTCAGGGTGATGTGGAGAATTTAGCAGGAAGGAGAACAGGTCTTGGTCAGAGGGGTGTGGAGAGATCAGCATGTTGGAGAACAGGCTTTGGTCAGGGTGGTGCGGAGAGTTCAGCAGGTTGGAGAACAGGCTATCATTGGGGTGGTGTGGAGAGTTCAGGAGGTTGGAGAACAGGCCATCATTGGGGTGGTTGGAGAGTTCAGCATGTTGGAGAACAGACCATCATTGGGGTGGTTGGAGAGTACAGCAGGTTGGAGAACAGACCTTGGTCAGAGTTGTGTGGAGAGTTCAGCAGGCTGGAGAACAGGCCTTGGTCAGGGTGGTGTGGAGAGTTCAGCATGTTGGAGAACAGGCCATCATTGGGGTGGTACGGAGAGTTCAGCAGGCTGGAGAACAGGCCGTTATTGGGGTTGGTGTGGAGAGTTCAGCAGGTTGGAGTACAGGCCCTCATTGGGGTGGTTGAAGAGTACAGCAGGTTTGAAAGCAGACCTTGATCAGGGTGGTGTGGAGAGTTCAGCATATTGGAGAACAGGCCGTCATTGGGGTGGATTGAAGAGTTCAGCAGGTTGGAGAACAGGCCACCATTGGGGTGGATTGAAGAGCTCAGCAGGCTGGAGAACAGGCCTTGGTCAGGGTGGTGCGGAGATTTCAGCAGGTTGGAGAACAGGCTATCGTTGGGGTGGTGTGGAGAGTTCAGGAGGTTGGAGAACAGGCCATCATTGGGGTGGTTGGAGAGTTCAGCAGGTTGGAGAACAGGCCTTGCTCAGGGTGATGTGGGGAGTTCAGCAGGTTGGAGAACAGGGCTTGGTCGGGGTGGTGTGAAGAGTTCAGCATGTTGGAGAACAGGCCATCATTGGGGCGGTACGGAGAGTTCAGCAGGCTGGAGAGCAGGCCGTCATTGGGGTGGTGTGGAGAGTTCAGCAGGTTGGAGTAAAGGCCCTCATTGGGGTGGTTAGAGATTACAGCAGGTTGAAGAACAGGCTTTGTCAGGGTGATGTGGAGAGTTCAGCAGGCTGGAGAACAGGCCTTGGTCAGAGTGATGTGGAGAGTTCAGCAGGTTGAAGAACAGGCCTTGGTCAGGCTGGTGTGGAGAGTTTAGCAGGCTGGAGAACAGGCCTTGGTCCGAGTGGTGTGGAGAGTTCAGCATGTTGGAGAACAGGCCATCATTGGGGCGGTACGGAGAGTTCAGCAGGCTGGAGAACAGGCCGTCATTGGGGTTGATGTGGAGAGTTCTGCAGGTTGGAGTACAGGCCTTGCTCAGGGAGATGTGGAGAGTTCAGCAGGTTGGACAACAGGGCTTGGTCAGGGTGGTGTGGAGAGTTCAGCATGTTGGAGAACAGGCCATCATTGGGGTGGTTTGGAGTGTTCAGCAGGTTGGAGAACAGGCCTTGGTCAGGGTGGTGTGGACAGTTCAGCAAGTTTAAGAAAAGACTGTCATCTGTGTGGTGTGGAGAGATCAGCATGTTGGAGAACAGGCTTTGCTCAGGGTGATGTGGAGAGTTCAGCAGGTTGAAGAACATGCTTTGTCAGGGTGGTGTTGACAGTTCAGCAAGTTTAAGAAAAGACTGTCATCTGGGTGGTGTGGAGAGATCAGCATGTTGGAGAACAGGCTTTGCTCAGGGTAATGTGGAGAGTTCAGCAGGTTGAAGAACATGCTTTGCTCAGCGTGATGTGGAGAGTTCAGCAGCTTGAAGAACATGCTTTATCAGGGTGATGTGGAGAGTTTAGCAGGCTGGAGAACAGGCCTTTGTCAGAGTGGTGTGGAGAGTTCAGCAGGCTGGAGAACAGGCTTTGCTCACGGTGATGTGGAGAGTTCAGCAGGCTGGAGAACAGGCTTTGCTCAGGGTGATGTTGAGAGTTCAGCAGGTTGAAGAACAGGCATTGGTCAGAGTGGTGTGGAGAGTTCAGCAGGCTGGAGAACAGGCCTTGGTCAGAGTGGTGTGGAGAGTTCAGTAGGCTGGAGAACAGGCTTTGGTCAGGGTGGTGTGGAGAGTTCAGTATGTTGGAGAACAGGTCATCATCGGGGTGGTGTGGAGAGTTCAGCATGTTGAAGAACATGCTTTGTCAGGGTGATATGGAGAGTTTAGCAGGCTGGAGAACAGGCCTTGGTCAGAGTGGTGTGGAGAGTTCAGCATGTTGGAGAACAGGCCATCATTGGGGTGGTGTGGAGAGTTCAGCAGGTTGGAGAACAGGCCTTGGTCAGAGTGGTGTGGAGAGTTCAGCAGGCTGGAGTACAAGCTTTGCTCAGGGTGATGTGGAGAGTTCAGCAGGCTGGAGAACAGGCCTAGTCAGAGTGGTGTGGAGAGCTCAGCATGTTGGAGAACAGGCCATCATTGGGGTGGTTTGGAGAGTTCAGCAGGTTGGAGAACAGGCTTTGGTCAGGGTGGTGCAGAGAGTTCAGCAGGTTGGAGAACAGGCTATCATTGGGGTGGTGTGGAGAGTTCAGGAGGTTGGAGAACAGGCCATCATTGGGGTGGTTGGAGAGTTCAGCATGTTGGAGAACAGGCCATCATTGGGGCGGTACGGAGAGTTCAGCAGGCTGGAGAGCAGGCCATCATTGGGGTGGTGTGGAGAGTTCAGCAGGTTGGAGTAAGGCCCTCATTGGGGGTGGTTGGAGAGTACAGCAGGTTGGAGAACAGACCTTGGTCAGAGTGGTGTGGAGAGTTCAGCAGGCTGGAGAACAGGCCTTGGTCAGGGTGGTGTGGAGAGTTCAGCATGTTGGAGAACAGGCCATCATTGGGGCGGTACGGAGAGTTCAGCAGGTTGGAGAACAGGCCGTTATTGGGGTTGGTGTGGAGAGTTCAGCAGGTTGGAGTACAGGCCCTCATTGGGGTGGTTGAAGAGTACAGCAGGTTTGAGAGCAGACCTTGATCAGGGTGGTGTGGAGAGTTCAGCATATTGGAGAACAGGCCGTCATTGGGGTGGATTGAAGAGTTCAGCAGGTTGGAGAACAGGCCGCCATTGGGGTGGATTGAAGAGCTCAGCAGGCTGGAGAACAGGCCTTGGTCAGGGTGGTGCGGAGATTTCAGCAGGTTGGAGAACAGGCTATCGTTGGGGTGGTGTGGAGAGTTCAGGAGGTTGGAGAACAGGCCATCATTGGGGTGGTTGGAGAGTTCAGCAGGTTGGAGAACAGGCCTTGCTCAGGGTGATGTGGGGAGTTCAGCAGGTTGGAGAACAGGGCTTGGTCGGGGTGGTGTGAAGAGTTCAGCATGTTGGAGAACAGGCCATCATTGGGGCGGTACGGAGAGTTCAGCAGGCTGGAGAGCAGGCCGTCATTGGGGTGGTGTGGAGAGTTCAGCAGGTTGGAGTACAGGCCCTCATTGGGGTGGTTAGAGATTACAGCAGGTTGAAGAACAGGCTTTGTCAGGGTGATGTGGAGAGTTCAGCAGGCTGGAGAACAGGCCTTGGTCAGAGTGATGTGGAGAGTTCAGCAGGTTGAAGAACAGGCCTTGGTCAGGCTGGTGTGGAGGGTTTAGCAGGCTGGAGAACAGGCCTTGGTCAGAGTGGTGTGGAGAGTTCAGCATGTTGGAGAACAGGCTTTGCTCACGGTGATGTGGAGAGTTCAGCAGGCGGGAGAACAGGCTTTGCTCAGGGTGATGTTGAGAGTTCAGCAGGTTGAAGAACAGGCATTGGTCAGAGTGGTGTGGAGAGTTCAGCAGGCTGGAGAACAGGCCTTGGTCAGAGTGGTGTGGAGAGTTCAGTAGGCTGGAGAACAGGCCTTGGTCAGGGTGGTGTGGAGAGTTCAGCATGTTGAAGAACATGCTTTGTCAGGGTGATATGGAGAGTTTAGCAGGCTGGAGAACAGGCCTTGCTCAGAGTGGTGTGGAGAGTTCAGCATGTTGGAGAACAGGCCATCATTGGGGTGGTGTGGAGAGTTCAGCAGGTTGGAGAACAGGCCTTGGTCAGAGTGGTGTGGAGGGTTCAGCCGGCTGGAGTACAAGCTTTGCTCAGGGTGATGTGGAGAGTTCAGGAGGTTGGAGAACAGGCCATCATTGGGGTGGTTGGAGAGTTCAGCATGTTGGAGAACAGGCCATCATTGGGGTGGTGTGGTGTGTTCAGCATGTTGGAGAACAGGCCTTGCTCAAGGTAATGTGGAGAGTTCAGCAGGTTGGAGAACAGGCCTTGGTCAGAGTGTTGTGGAGAGTTAAGCAGGCTGGGGAACAGGCCTTGGTCAGGGTGGTGTGGAGAGTTCAGCACGTTGGAGAACAGGCCATCATCGGGGTGGTGTGGAGAGTTCAGCATGTTGAGGAACATGCTTTGTCAGGGTGATATGGAGAGTTTAGCAGGGTGGAGAACAGGCTTTGCTCAGGGTAATGTGGAGAGTTCAGCAGGTTGAAGAACAGGCCGTCATTGGGTGGTGTGGAGATTTCAGCAGGTTGGAGTACAGGCCCTCATTGGGGTGGTTGGAGAGTTCAGCTGGTTGAAGAACTCATTGGGGATGTGGAGAGTTCAGCAGGTTGGAAAACAAGCTTTGCTCAGGGTGATGTGGAGAGTTAAGCAGGCTGGAGAACATGCCTAGTCAGAGTGATGTGGAGATTTCAGCAGGCTGGAGAACATGCCTAGTCAGAGTGGTGTGGAGAGCTCAGCATGTTGGAGAACAGGCCATCATTGGGGTGGTTTGGAGAGTTAAGCAGGCTGGAGAACAGGCCTTGGTCAGGGTGGTGTGGACAGTTCAGCAAGTTTAAGAAAAGACTGTCATTGGGTTGGTGTGGAGAGATCAGCATGTTGTAGAACAGGCTTTGCTTAGGGTGGTGTGGAGAGTTCAGCAGGCTGGAGAACAAGCTTTGCTCAGGGTGATGTGGAGAGTTCAGCAGGCTGGAGAACAGGCCATCATTGGGGTGGTTTGGAGAGTTCAGCAGGTTGGAGAACAGGCTTTACTCAGGGTGATGTGGAGAGCTCAGCAGGTTGAAGAACAGGCCGTCATTGGGTGGTGTGGAGATTTCAGCAGGTTGGAGTTCAGGCCCTCTTTGGGGTGGTTGGAGAGTTCAGCTGGTTGAAGAACTCATTGGGGATGTGGAGATTTAAGCAGGTTTGAGAACAGGCCTTGCTCAAGGTGATGTGGAGAGTTCAGCAGGTTGGAGAACAGGGATTGGTCTGGGTGGTGTGGAGAGTTCAGCATGTTGAAGAACATGCTTTGTCAGGGTGATATGGAGAGTTTAGCAGGCTTGAGAACAGGCCTTGGTTAGAGTGGTGTGGAGAGTTCAGCAGGTTGAAGAACAGGCCGTCATTGGGTGGTGTGGAGATTTCAGTAAGTTGGAGAACAGGCCATCATTGGGGTGGTTGGAGAGTTCAGCTGGTTGAGAACTCATTGGGGATGTGGAGAGTTCAGCAGGTTGGAAAACAAGCTTTGCTCAGGGTGATGTGGAGAGTTAAGCAGGCTGGAGAACATGCCTAGTCAGAGTGATGTGGAGATTTCAGCAGGCTGGAGAACATGCCTAGTCAGAGTGGTGTGGAGAGCTCAGCATGTTGGAGAACAGGCCATCATTGGGGTGGTTTGGAGAGTTAAGCAGGCTGGAGAACAGGCCTTGGTCAGGGTGGTGTGGACAGTTCAGCAAGTTTAAGAAAAGACTGTCATTGGGGTGGTGTGGAGAGATCAGCATGTTGTAGAACAGGCTTTGCTTAGGGTGGTGTGGAGAGTTCAGCAGGCTGGAGAACAAGCTTTGCTCAGGGTGATGTGGAGAGTTCAGCAGGCTGGAGAACAGGCCATCATTGGGGTGGTTTGGAGAGTTCAGCAGGTTGGAGAACAGGCTTTACTCAGGGTGATGTGGAGAGCTCAGCAGGTTGAAGAACAGGCCGTCATTGGGTGGTGTGGAGATTTCAGCAGGTTGGAGTTCAGGCCCTCTTTGGGGTGGTTGGAGAGTTCAGCTGGTTGAAGAACTCATTGGGGATGTGGAGATTTAAGCAGGTTGGAGAACAGGCCTTGCTCAAGGTGATGTGGAGAGTTCAGCAGGTTGGAGAACAGGGATTGGTCAGGGTGGTGTGGAGAGTTCAGCATGTTGAAGAACATGCTTTGTCAGGGTGATAGGGAGAGTTTAGCAGGCTGGAGAACAGGCCTTGGTTAGAGTGGTGTGGAGAGTTCAGCAGGTTGAAGAACAGGCCGTCATTGGGTGGTGTGGAGATTTCAGTAAGTTGGAGAACAGGCCATCATTGGGGTGGTTGGAGAGTTCAGCAGGTGGAACAGGCCATCATTGGGATGGTGTGGAGTGTTCAGCAGGTTGGAGAACAGGCCTTGCTCAAGGTAATGTGGAGAGTTCAGCAGGTTGGAGAACAGGCCTTGGTCAGAGTGTTGTCGAGAGTTAAGCAGGCTGGGGAACAGGCCTTGGTCAGGGTGGTGTGGAGAGTTCAGCACGTTGGAGAACAGGCCATCATCGGGGTGGTGTGGAGAGTTCAGCATGTTGAGGAACATGCTTTGTCAGGGTGATATGGAGAGTTTAGCAGGGTGGAGAACAGGCTTTGCTCAGGGTAATGTGGAGAGTTCAGCAGGTTGAAGAACAGGCCGTCATTGGGTGGTGTGGAGATTTCAGCAGGTTGGAGTACAGGCCCTCATTGGGGTGGTTGGAGAGTTCAGCTGGTTGAAGAACTCATTGGGGATGTGGAGAGTTCAGCAGGTTGGAAAACAAGCTTTGCTCAGGGTGATGTGGAGAGTTCAGCAGGCTGGAGAACATGCCTAGTCAGAGTGATGTGGAGATTTCAGCAGGCTGGAGAACATGCCTAGTCAGAGTGGTGTGGAGAGCTCAGCATGTTGGAGAACAGGCCATCATTGGGGTGGTTTGGAGAGTTAAGCAGGCTGGAGAACAGGCCTTGGTCAGGGTGGTGTGGACAGTTCAGCAAGTTTAAGAAAATACTGTCATTGGGGTGGTGTGGAGAGATCAGCATGTTGTAGAACAGGCTTTGCTCAGGGTGGTGTGGAGAGTTCAGCAGGCTGGAGAACAAGCTTTGCTCAGGGTGATGTGGAGAGTTCAGCAGGCTGGAGAACAGGCCATCATTGGGGTGGTTTGGAGAGTTCAGCAGGTTGGAGAACAGGCTTTACTCAGGGTGATGTGGAGAGCTCAGCAGGTTGAAGAACAGGCCGTCATTGGGTGGTGTGGAGATTTCAGCAGGTTGGAGTTCAGGCCCTCTTTGGGGTGGTTGGAGAGTTCAGCTGGTTGAAGAACTCATTGGGGATGTGGAGATTTAAGCAGGTTTGAGAACAGGCCTTGCTCAAGGTGATGTGGAGAGTTCAGCAGGTTGGAGAACAGGGATTGGTCTGGGTGGTGTGGAGAGTTCAGCATGTTGAAGAACATGCTTTGTCAGGGTGATATGGAGAGTTTAGCAGGCTTGAGAACAGGCCTTGGTTAGAGTGGTGTGGAGAGTTCAGCAGGTTGAAGAACAGGCCGTCATTGGGTGGTGTGGAGATTTCAGTAAGTTGGAGAACCGGCCATCATTGGGGTGGTTGGAGAGTTCAGCTGGTTGAGAACTCATTGGGGATGTGGAGAGTTCAGCAGGTTGGAAAACAAGCTTTGCTCAGGGTGATGTGGATAGTTAAGCAGGCTGGAGAACATGCCTAGTCAGAGTGATGTGGAGATTTCAGCAGGCTGGAGAACATGCCTAGTCAGAGTGGTGTGGAGAGCTCAGCATGTTGGAGAACAGGCCATCATTGGGGTGGTTTGGAGAGTTAAGCAGGCTGGAGAACAGGCCTTGGTCAGGGTGGTGTGGACAGTTCAGCAAGTTTAAGAAAAGACTGTCATTGGGGTGGTGTGGAGAGATCAGCATGTTGTAGAACAGGCTTTGCTTAGGGTGGTGTGGAGAGTTCAGCAGGCTGGAGAACAAGCTTTGCTCAGGGTGATGTGGAGAGTTCAGCAGGCTGGAGAACAGGCCATCATTGGGGTGGTTTGGAGAGTTCAGCAGGTTGGAGAACAGGCTTTACTCAGGGTGATGTGGAGAGCTCAGCAGGTTGAAGAACAGGCCGTCATTGGGTGGTGTGGAGATTTCAGCAGGTTGGAGTTCAGGCCCTCTTTGGGGTGGTTGGAGAGTTCAGCTGGTTGAAGAACTCATTGGGGATGTGGAGATTTAAGCAGGTTGGAAAACAGGCCTTGCTCAAGGTGATGTGGAGAGTTCAGCAGGTTGGAGAACAGGGATTGGTCAGGGTGGTGTGGAGAGTTCAGCATGTTGAAGAACATGCTTTGTCAGGGTGATAGGGAGAGTTTAGCAGGCTGGAGAACAGGCCTTGGTTAGAGTGGTGTGGAGAGTTCAGCAGGTTGAAGAACAGGCCGTCATTGGGTGGTGTGGAGATTTCAGTAAGTTGGAGAACAGGCCATCATTGGGGTGGTTGGAGAGTTCAGCAGGTGGAACAGGCCATCATTGGGGTGGTGTGGAGTGTTCAGCAGGTTGGAGAACAGGCCTTGCTCAAGGTAATGTGGAGAGTTCAGCAGGTTGGAGAACAGGCCTTGGTCAGAGTGTTGTGGAGAGTTAAGCAGGCTGGGGAACAGGCCTTGGTCAGGGTGGTGTGGAGAGTTCAGCACGTTGGAGAACAGGCCATCATCGGGGTGGTGTGGAGAGTTCAGCATGTTGAGGAACATGCTTTGTCAGGGTGATATGGAGAGTTTAGCAGGGTGGAGAACAGGCTTTGCTCAGGGTAATGTGGAGAGTTCAGCAGGTTGAAGAACAGGCCGTCATTGGGTGGTGTGGAGATTTCAGCAGGTTGGAGTACAGGCCCTCATTGGGGTGGTTGGAGAGTTCAGCTGGTTGAAGAACTCATTGGGGATGTGGAGAGTTCAGCAGGTTGGAAAACAAGCTTTGCTCAGGGTGATGTGGAGAGTTCAGCAGGCTGGAGAACATGCCTAGTCAGAGTGATGTGGAGATTTCAGCAGGCTGGAGAACATGCCTAGTCAGAGTGGTGTGGAGAGCTCAGCATGTTGGAGAACAGGCCATCATTGGGGTGGTTTGGAGAGTTAAGCAGGCTGGAGAACAGGCCTTGGTCAGGGTGGTGTGGACAGTTCAGCAAGTTTAAGAAAATACTGTCATTGGGGTGGTGTGGAGAGATCAGCATGTTGTAGAACAGGCTTTGCTCAGGGTGGTGTGGAGAGTTCAGCAGGCTGGAGAACAAGCTTTGCTCAGGGTGATGTGGAGAGTTCAGCAGGCTGGAGAACAGGCCATCATTGGGGTGGTTTGGAGAGTTCAGCAGGTTGGAGAACAGGCTTTACTCAGGGTGATGTGGAGAGCTCAGCAGGTTGAAGAACAGGCCGTCATTGGGTGGTGTGGAGATTTCAGCAGGTTGGAGTTCAGGCCCTCTTTGGGGTGGTTGGAGAGTTCAGCTGGTTGAAGAACTCATTGGGGATGTGGAGAGTTAAGCAGGTTGGAGAACAGGGATTGGTCAGGGTGGTGTGGAGAGTTCAGCATGTTGAAAACATGCTTTGTCAGGGTGATATGGAGAGTTTAGCAGGCTGGAGAACAGGCCTTGGTTAGAGTGGTGTGGAGAGTTCAGCAGGTTGAAGAACAGGCCGTCATTGGGTGGTGTGGAGATTTCAGCAGGTTGGAGTTCAGGCCCTCTTTGGGGTGGTTGGTGAGTTCAGCTGGTTGAAGAACTCATTGGGGATGTGGAGAGTTAAGCAGGTTGGAGAACAGGCCTTGGTCAGAGTGGTGTGGAGAGTTCAGCAGGCTGGAGAACAAGCTTTGCTCAGGGTGATGTGGAGATTTCAGCAGGCTGAAGAACAGGCCGTCATTGGGTGGTGTGGAGATTTCAGTAAGTTGGAGAACAGGCCATCATTGGGGTGGTTGGAGAGTTCAGAAGGTGAAACAGGCCATCATTGGGGTGGTTTGGAGAGTTCAGCAGGTTGGAGAACAGGCCGCCATTGGGGTGGTGTGGAGAGTAAAGCAGGCTGGAGAACAGGCCTTGGTCAGGGTGGTGTGGAGAGTTCAGCATGTTTGAGAACAGGCCATCATTGGGGCGGTACGGAGAGTTCAGCATGTTGGAGAGCAGTCTTTGCTCAGGGTGATGTGGAGAGTTCAGCAGGTTGAAGAAGAGGCCTTGGTCAGGGTGGTGTGGACTGTTCAGCAAGTTTGAGAAAAGACTGTCATTTGGGTAGTGTGGAGAGATCAGCATGTTGGAGAACAGGCCATCATTGGGTTGGTGTGGAGAGTTCAGCAGGTTGAAGAACAGGCTTTGCTCAGGGTGATGTGGAGAGGTCAGCATGCTGGAGAACAGGCCTTGGTCAGAGTGGTGTGGAGAGTTCAGCATGTTGGAGAACAGGCCATCATTGGGGCAGTACGGAGAGTTCAGCAGGCTGGAGAACAGGCCGTCATTGGGATTGGTGTGGAGAGTTCAGCAGGTTGGAGTACAGGCCTTGCTCAGGGAGATGTGGAGAGTTCAGCAGGTTGGAGAACAGGCCATGGTCAGGGTGGTGTGGACAGTTCAGCAAGTTTAAGAAAAGACTGTCATCTGGGTGGTGTGGAGAGATCAGCATGTTGGAGAACAGGCTTTGCTCAGGGTGATGTGGAGAGTTCAGCAGGTTGAAGAACATGCTTTGTCAGAGCGGTGTGGACAGTTCAGCAAGTTTAAGAAAAGACTGTCATCTGGGTGGTGTGGAGAGATCAACATGTTAGAGAACAGGCTATCATTGCGGTGGTGTGGAGAGTTCAGCGGGTTGGAGAACAGGCCATGGTCAGTGTGGTGTGGACAGTTCAGCAAGTTTAAGAAAAGACTGTCATCTGGGTGGTGTGGAGAGATCAGCATGTTGGAGAACAGGCTTTGGTCAGGGTGGTGCGGAGAGTTCAGCAGGTTGGAGAACAGGCTATCATTGGGGTGGTGTGGAGAGTTCAGGAGGTTGGAGAACAGACCATCATTGGGGTGGTTGGAGAGTTCAGCAGGTTGGAGAACAAGCCTTGCTCAGGGTGATGTGGAGAGTTCAGCAGGTTAAAGAAAAGGGCTTGGTCAGGGTGATGTGGAGAGTTCAGCAGGTTGAAGAAAAGGGCTTGGTCAGGGTGATGTGGAGAGTTCAGCAAGTTTGAGAAAAGACTGTCATTTGGGTGGTGTGGAGAGATCAGTGGCGGTACGGAGAGTTCAGCATGTTGGAGAGCAGTCTTTGCTCAGGGTGATGTGGAGAGTTCAACAGGTTGAAGAAGAGGCCTTGGTCAGGGTGGTGTGGACTGTTCAGCAAGTTTGAGAAAAGACTGTCATTTGGGTGGTGTGGAGAGATCAGCATGTTGGAGAACAGGCCATCATTGGGTTGGTGTGGAGAGTTCAGCAGGTTGAAGAACAGGCTTTGCTCAGGGTGATGTGGAGAGTTCAGCATGCTGGAGAACAGGCCTTGGTCAGAGTGGTGTGGAGAGTTCAGCATGTTGGAGAACAGGCCATCATTGGGGCAGTACGGAGAGTTCAGCAGGCTGGAGAACAGGCCGTCATTGGGATTGGTGTGGAGAGTTCAGCAGGTTGGAGTACAGGCCTTGCTCAGGGAGATGTGGAGAGTTCAGCAGGTTGGACAACAGGGCTTGGTCAGGGTGGTGTGGAGAGTTCAGCATGTTGGAGAACAGGCCATCATTGGGGTGGTTGGAGAGTACAGCAGGTTGGAGAACAGACCTTGGTCAGGGTGATGTGGAGAGTTCAGCAGGTTGAAGAACAGGGCTTGGTCAGGGTGGTGTGGAGAGTTCAGCATGTTGGAGAACAGGCCATCATTGGGGCGGTACGGAGAGTTCAGCAGGCTGGAGAACAGGCCGTTATTGGGGTTGGTGTGGAGAGTTCAGCAGGTTGGAGTACAGGCCCTCATTGGGGTGGTTGGAGAGTACAGCAGGTTTGAGAGCAGACCTTGGTCAGGGTGGTGTGGAGAGTTCAGCATGTTGGAGAACAGGCCGCCATTGGGGTGGATTGAAGAGCTCAGCAGGCTGGAGAACAGGCCTTGGTCAGGGTGATGTGGAGAGTTCAGCAGGTTGAAGAACATGCTTTGTCAGGGTGGTGTGGACAGTTCAGCAAGTGTAAGAAAATACTGTCATCTGGGTGGTGTGGAGAGATCAGCATGTTGGAGAACAGGCTTTGCTCAGGGTAATGTGGAGAGTTCAGCAGGTTGAAGAACATGCTTTGTCTGGGTGATGTTGAGAATTTAGCAGGAAGGAGAACAGGTCTTGGTCAGAGTGGTGTGGAGAGTTCAGCAGGCTGGAGAACAGGCTTTGCTCAGGGTGATGTGGAGAGTTCAGCAGAATGGAGAACAGGCTTTGCTCAGGGTCGTGCGGAGAGTTCGCAGGTTGGAGAACAGGCTATCATTGGGGTGGTGTGGAGAGTTCAGGAGGTTGGAGAACAGGCCATCATTGGGGTGGTTGGAGAGTTAAGCAGGTTGGAGAACAAGCCTTGCTCAGGGTGATGTGGAGAGTTCAGCAGGTTGGAGAACAGGGCTTGGTCGGGGTGGTGTGAAGAGTTCAGCATGTTGGAGAACAGGCCATCATTGGGGCGGTACGGAGAGTTCAGCAGGCTGGAGAGCAGGCCGTCTTGGGGTGGTGTGAAGAGTTCAGCAGGTTGGAGTACAGGCCCTCATTGGGGTGGTTGGAGAGTACAGCAGGTTGAAGAACAGGCTTTGTCAGGGTAATGTGGAGAGTTCAGCAGGCTGGGGAACAGGTCTTGGTCAGAGTGATGTGGAGAGTTCAGCAGGTTGAAGAACAGGCCTTGGTCAGGCTGGTGTGGAGAGTTCAGTAGGCTGGAGAACAGGCCTTGGTCAGAGGGGTGTGGAGAGTTCAGCATGTTGGAGAACAGGCCATCATTGGGGAGGTACGGAGAGTTCAGCAGGCTGTAGAACAGGCCGTCATTGGGGTTGGTGTGGAGAGTTCAGCAGGTTGGAGTACAGGCCTTGCTCAGGGAGATGTGGAGAGTTCAGCAGGTTGGACAACAGGGCTTGGTCAGGGTGGTGTTGAGAGTTCAGCATGTTGGAGAATAGGCCATCATTGGGGTGGTTGGAGAGTACAGCAGGTTGGAGAACAGACCTTGGTCAGAGTGGTGTGGAGAGTTCAGCAGGCTGGAGAACAGGCCTTGGTCAGGGTGATGTGGAGAGTTCAGCAGGTTGAAGAACAGGGCTTGGTCAAGGTGATGTGGAGAGTTCAGCAGGTTGAAGAACAGGGCTTGCTCAGGGTGATGTGGAGATTTCAGCAGGTTGAAGAACAGGGCTTGGTCAGGGTGGTGTGGAGAGTTCAGCATGTTGGAGAACAGGCCATCATTGGGGCGGTACGGAGAGTTCAGCAGGCTGAAGAGCAGGCCGTTATTGGGGTGGTGTGGAGAGTTCAGCAGGTTGGAGTAAGGCCCTCATTGGGGTGGTTGGAGAGTACAGCAGGTTGGAGAACAGACCTTGGTCAGAGTGGTGTGGAGTTCAGCAGGCTGGAGAACAGGCCTTGGTCAGGGTGATGTGGAGAGTTCAGCAGGTTGAAGAACAGGGCTTGGTCAGGGTGGTGTGGAGAGTTCAGCATGTTGGAGAACAGGCCATCATTGGGGCAGTACGGAGAGTTCAGCAGGCTGGAGAACAGGCCGTTATTGGGGTTGGTGTGGAGAGTTCAGCAGGTTGGAGTACAGGCCCTCATTGAGGTGGTTGAAGAGTACAGCAGGTTTGAGAGCAGACCTTGATCAGGGTGGTGTGGAGAGTTCAGCATGTTGGAGAACAGGCCGCCATTGGGGTGGATTGAAGAGCTCAGCAGGCTGGAGAACAGGCCTTGGTCAGGGTGATGTGGAGAGTTCAGCAGGTTGAAGAACATGCTTTGTCAGGGTGGTGTGGACAGTTCAGCAAGTTTAAGAAAAAACTGTCATCTGGGTGGTGTGGAGAGATCAGCATGTTGGAGAACAGGCTTTACTCAGGGTAATGTGGAGAGTTCAGCAGGTTGAAGAACATGCTTTGTCAGGGTGATGTGGAGAATTTAGCAGGAAGGAGAACAGGTCTTAGTCAGAGTGGTGTGGAGAGTTCAGCAGGCTGGAGAACAGGGCTTGGTCAGGGTGATGTGGAGAGTTCAGCAGGTTGGAGAACAGGCCTTGGTCAGGGTGGTGTGGAGAGTTCAGCATGTTTGAGAACAGGCCATCATTGAGGCGGTACGGAGAGTTCAGCAGGCTGTAGAACAGGCCGTCATTGGGGTTGGTGTGGAGAGTTCAGCAGGTTGGAGTACAGGCCTTGCTCAGGGAGATGTGGAGAGTTCAGCAGGTTGGACAACAGGGCTTGGTCAGGGTGGTGTTGAGAGTTCAGCATGTTGGAGAATAGGCCATCATTGGGGTGGTTGGAGAGTACAGCAGGTTGGAGAACAGACCTTGGTCAGAGTGGTGTGGAGAGTTCAGCAGGCTGGAGAACAGGCCTTGGTCAGGGTGATGTGGAGAGTTCAGCAGGTTGAAGAACAGGGCTTGGTCAGGGTGATGTGGAGAGTTCAGCAGGTTGAAGAACAGGGCTTGCTCAGGGTGATGTGGAGATTTCAGCAGGTTGAAGAACAGGGCTTGGTCATGGTGGTGTGGAGAGTTCAGCATGTTGGAGAACAGGCCATCAATGGGGCGGTACGGAGAGTTCAGCAGGCTGAAGAGCAGGCCGTCATTGGGGTGGTGTGGAGAGTTCAGCAGGTTGGAGTAAGGCCCTCATTGGGGTGGTTGGAGAGTACAGCAGGTTAGAGAACAGACCTTGGTCAGAGTGCTGTGGAGTTCAGCAGGCTGGAGAACAGGCCTTGGTCAGGGTGATGTGGAGAGTTCAGCAGGTTGAAGAACAGGGCTTGGTCAGGGTGGTGTGGAGAGTTCAGCATGTTGGAGAACAGGCCATCATTGGGGCAGTACGGAGAGTTCAGCAGGCTGGAGAACAGGCCGTTATTGGGGTTGGTGTGGAGAGTTCAGCAGGTTGGAGTACAGGCCCTCATTGAGGTGGTTGAAGAGTACAGCAGGTTTGAGAGCAGACCTTGATCAGGGTGGTGTGGAGAGTTCAGCATGTTGGAGAACAGGCCGCCATTGGGGTGGATTGAAGAGCTCAGCAGGCTGGAGAACAGGCCTTGGTCAGGGTGATGTGGAGAGTTCAGCAGGTTGAAGAACATGCTTTGTCAGGGTGGTGTGGACAGTTCAGCAAGTTTAAGAAAAAACTGTCATCTGGGTGGTGTGGAGAGATCAGCATGTTGGAGAACAGGCTTTACTCAGGGTAATGTGGAGAGTTCAGCAGGTTGAAGAACATGCTTTGTCAGGGTGATGTGGAGAATTTAGCAGGAAGGAGAACAGGTCATAGTCAGAGTGGTGTGGAGAGTTCAGCAGGCTGGAGAACAGGGCTTGGTCAGGGTGATGTGGAGAGTTCAGCAGGTTGGAGAACAGGCCTTGGTCAGGGTGGTGTGGAGAGTTCAGCATGTTTGAGAACAGGCCATCATTGAGGCGGTACGGAGAGTTCAGCAGGCTGGAGAGCAGTCTTTGCTCAGGGTGATGTGGAGAGTTCAGCAGGTTGAAGAAGAGGCCTTGGTCAGGGTGATGTAGACTGTTCAGCAAGTTTGAAAAAAGACTGTCATTTGGGTGGTGTGGAGAGATCAGCATGTTGGAGAACAGGCCGTCATTGGGTTGGTGTGGAGAGTTCAGCAGGTTGAAGAACAGGGTTTGCTCAGGGTGATGTGGAGAGTTCAGCATGCTGGAGAACAGGCCTTAATCAGAGTGATGTGGAGAGTTCAGCATGTTGGAGAACAGGCCATCATTGGGGCAGTACGGAGAGTTCAGCAGGCTGGAGAACAGGCCGTCATTGGGATTGGTGTGGAGAGTTCAGCAGGTTGGAGTACAGGCCTTGCTCAGGGAGATGTGGAGAGTTCAGCAGGTTGGAAAACAGGCCATGGTCACGGTGGTGTGGACAGTTCAGCAAGTTTAAGAAAGGACTGTCATCTGGGTGGTGTGGAGAGATCAGCATGTTGGAGAACAGGCTTTGCTCAGGGTGATGTGGAGAGTTCAGCAGGTTGAAGAACATGCTTTGTCAGAGCGGTGTGGACAGTTCAGCAAGTTTAAGAAAAGACTGTCATCTGGGTGGTGTGGAGAGATCAGCATGTTGGAGAACAGGCTTTGGTCAGGGTGGTGCGGAGAGTTCAGCAGGTTGGAGAACAGGCTATCATTGGGGTGGTGTGGAGAGTTCAGGAGGTTGGAGAACAGGCCATCATTGGGGTGGTTGAAGAGTTCAGCAGGTTGGAGAACAAGCCTTGCTCAGGGTGATGTGGAGAGTTCAACAGGTTGAAGAACAGGGCTTGGTCAGGGTGGTGTGGAGAGTTCAGCATGTTGGAGAACAGGCCATCATTGGGGTGGTGTGGAGAGTTCAGCAGGTTGGAGTAAGGCCCTCATTGGGGTGGTTGGAGAGTACAGCAGGTTGGAGAACAGACCTTGGTCAGAGTGGTGTGGAGAGTTCAGCAGGCTGGAGAACAGGCCTTGGTCAGGGTGAGGTGGAGAGTTTAGCAGGTTGAAGAACAGGGCTTGGTCAGGGTGGTGTGGAGAGTTCAGCATGTTGGAGAACAGGCCATCATTGGGGCGGTACGGAGAGTTCAGCAGGCTGGAGAACAGGCCGTTATTGGGGTTGGTGTGGAGAGTTCAGCAGGTTGGAGTACAGGCCCTCATTGGAGTGGTTGGAGAGTACAGCAGGTTTGAGAGCAGACCTTGATCAGGGTGGTGTGGAGAGTTCAGCATGTTGGAGAACAGGCCGCCATTGGGGTGGATTGAAGAGCTCAGCAGGTTGGAGAACAGACCTTGGTCAGAGTGGTGTTGAGAGTTCAGCAGGCTGGAGAACAGGCCTTGGTCAGGGTGAGGTGGAGAGTTTAGCAGGTTGAAGAACAGGGCTTGGTCAGGGTGGTGTGGAGAGTTCAGCATGTTGGAGAACAGGCCATCATTGGGGCGGTACGGAGAGTTCAGCAGGCTGGAGAACAGGCCGTTATTGGGGTTGGTGTGGAGAGTTCAGCAGGTTGGAGTACAGGCCCTCATTGGAGTGGTTGGAGAGTACAGCAGGTTTGAGAGCAGACCTTGATCAGGGTGGTGTGGAGAGTTCAGCATGTTGGAGAACAGGCCGCCATTGGGGTGGATTGAAGAGCTCAGCAGCCTGGAGAACAGGCCTTGGTCAGGGTGGTGCGGAGATTTCAGCAGGCTGGAGAACAGGCTATCGTTGGGGTGGTGTGGCGAGTTCAGGAGGTTGGAGAACAGGCCATCATTGGGGTGGTTTGAGAGTTCAGCAGGTTGGAGAACAGGCCTTGCTCAGGGTGATGTGGAGAGTTCAGCAGGTTGGAGAACAGGCCATCATTGGGGCAGTACGGAGAGTTCAGCAGGCTGGAGAACAGGCCGTCATTGGGATTGGTGTGGAGAGTTCAGCAGGTTGGAGTACAGGCCTTGCTCAGGGAGATGTGGAGAGTTCAGCAGGTTGGAAAACAGGCCATGGTCACGGTGGTGTGGACAGTTCAGCAAGTTTAAGAAAGGACTGTCATCTGGGTGGTGTGGAGAGATCAGCATGTTGGAGAACAGGCTTTGCTCAGGGTGATGTGGAGAGTTCAGCAGGTTGAAGAACATGCTTTGTCAGAGCGGTGTGGACAGTTCAGCAAGTTTAAGAAAAGACTGTCATCTGGGTGGTGTGGAGAGATCAGCATGTTGGAGAACAGGCTTTGGTCAGGGTGGTGCGGAGAGTTCAGCAGGTTGGAGAACAGGCTATCATTGGGGTGGTGTGGAGAGTTCAGGAGGTTGGAGAACAGGCCATCATTGGGGTGGTTGAAGAGTTCAGCAGGTTGGAGAACAAACCTTGCTCAGGGTGATGTGGAGAGTTCAACAGGTTGAAGAACAGGGCTTGGTCAGGGTGGTGTGGAGAGTTCAGCATGTTGGAGAACAGGCCATCATTGGGGTGGTGTGGAGAGTTCAGCAGGTTGGAGTAAGGCCCTCATTGGGGTGGTTGGAGAGTACAGCAGGTTGGAGAACAGACCTTGGTCAGAGTGGTGTGGAGAGTTCAGCAGGCTGGAGAACAGGCCTTGGTCAGGGTGAGGTGGAGAGTTTAGCAGGTTGAAGAACAGGGCTTGGTCAGGGTGGTGTGGAGAGTTCAGCATGTTGGAGAACAGGCCATCATTGGGGCGGTACGGAGAGTTCAGCAGGCTGGAGAACAGGCCGTTATTGGGGTTGGTGTGGAGAGTTCAGCAGGTTGGAGTACAGGCCCTCATTGGAGTGGTTGGAGAGTACAGCAGGTTTGAGAGCAGACCTTGATCAGGGTGGTGTGGAGAGTTCAGCATGTTGGAGAACAGGCCGCCATTGGGGTGGATTGAAGAGCTCAGCAGCCTGGAGAACAGGCCTTGGTCAGGGTGGTGCGGAGATTTCAGCAGGCTGGAGAACAGGCTATCGTTGGGGTGGTGTGGCGAGTTCAGGAGGTTGGAGAACAGGCCATCATTGGGGTGGTTTGAGAGTTCAGCAGGTTGGAGAACAGGCCTTGCTCAGGGTGATGTGGAGAGTTCAGCAGGTTGGAGAACAGGGCTTGGTCGGGGTGGTGTGAAGAGTTCAGCATGTTGGAGAACAGGCCATCATTGGGGAGGTACGGAGAGTTCAGCAGGCTGGAGAGCAGGCCGTCTTGGGGTGGTGTGAAGAGTTCAGCAGGTTAGAGTACAGGCCCTCATTGGGGTGGTTGGAGAGTACAGCAGGTTGAAGAACAGGCTTTGTCAGGGTAATGTGGAGAGTTCAGCAGGCTGGAGAACAGGCCTTGGTCAGAGTGATGTGAAGAGTTCAGCAGGTTGAAGAACAGGGCTTGGTCAGGGTGGTGTGGAGAGTTCAGCATGTTGGAGAACAGGCCATCATTGGGGCGGTACGGAGAGTTCAGCAGGCTGAAGAGCAGGCCGTCATTGGGGTGGTTGTTCTCCAGCCTGCTTAACTCTCCACATCACCCTAAGCAAAGTCTGTTCTTTAACCTGCTGAACTCTCCACATCACCCTGAGCAAAGCCTGTTCTCCAGCCTGCTGAACTCTCCACACCACCCCAATGATGGCCTGTTCTCATGCCTGCTAAACTCTCCACATCACCCTGAGCAAAGCCTGTTCTCCAGCCTGCTGAAATCTCCACACCACTCTGACCAAGGCCTGTTCTCCAGCCTGCTTAAATCTCCACATCACCCTAAGCAAAGTCTGTTCTTTAACCTGCTGAACTCTCCACATCACCCTGAGCAAAGCCTGTTCTTCAGCCTGCTGAACTCTCCACACCACTCTGACCAAGGCCTGTTCTTCAACCTGCTGAACTCTCCAAACTACCCCAA
This sequence comes from Borostomias antarcticus, assembly GCF_949987555.1. Lineage (NCBI taxonomy): Eukaryota > Metazoa > Chordata > Actinopteri > Stomiiformes > Stomiidae > Borostomias > Borostomias antarcticus. The sequence goes on from NC_140253.1 coordinate 14,489,801, forward strand.
TGATGGCATGTTCTCCAGCCTGCTGAACTCTCCACATCACCATGAGCAAAGCCTGTTCTCCAGCCTGCTGAACTCTCCACACCACCCCAATGATGGCCTGTTCTCCAGCCTGCTAAACTCTCCATATCACCCTGAGCAAAGCCTGTTCTCCAGCCTGCTGAAATCTCCACACCACTCTGACCAAGGCTTGTTCTCCAGCCTGCTTAACTCTCCACATCACCCTAAGCAAAGTCTGATCTTTAACCTGCTGAACTCTCCACATCACCCTGAGCAAAGCCTGTTCTCCAGCCTGCTGAACTCTCCACACCACCCCAATGATGGCCTGTTCTCATGCCTGCTAAACTCTCCACATCACCCTGAGCAAAGCCTGTTCTCCAGCCTGCTGAAATCTCCACACCACTCTGACCAAGGCCTGTTCTCCAGCCTGCTTAAATCTCCACATCACCCTAAGCAAAGTCTGTTCTTTAACCTGCTGAACTCTCCACATCACCCTGAGCAAAGCCTGTTCTCTAGCCTGCTGAACTCTCCACACCACTCTGACCAAGGCCTGTTCTTCAACCTGCTGAACTCTCCAAACTACCCCAATGATGGCATGTTCTCCAGCCTGCTAAACTCTCCACATCACCCTGAGCAAAGCCTGTTCTCCAGCCTGCTGAACTCTCCACACCACCCCAATGATGGCCTGTTCTCCAGCCTGCTAAACTCTCCATATCACCCTGAGCAAAGCCTGTTCTCCAGCCTGCTGAAATCTCCACACCACTCTGACCAAGGCTTGTTCTCCAGCCTGCTTAACTCTCCACATCACCCTAAGCAAAGTCTGTTCTTTAACCTGCTGAACTCTCCACATCACCCTCAGCAAAGCCTGTTCTCCAGCCTGCTGAACTCTCCACACCACCCCAATGATGGCCTGTTCTCATGCCTGCTAAACTCTCCACATCACCCTGAGCAAAGCCTGTTCTCCAGCCTGCTGAAATCTCCACACCACTCTGACCAAGGCCTGTTCTCCAGCCTGCTTAAATCTCCACATCACCCTAAGCAAAGTCTGTTCTTTAACCTGCTGAACTCTCCACATCACCCTGAGCAAAGCCTGTTCTCCAGCCTGCTGAACTCTCCACACCACTCTGACTAGGCCTGTTCTCCAGCCTGCGGAACTCTCCACATCACCCTGAGCAAAGCCTATTCTCCAGCCTGCTGGACTCTCCACATCACCCCTATGAGTTCTTCAACCAGCTGAACTCTCCAACCACCCCAATGAGGGCCTGTACTCCAACCTGCTAAACTCTTCACACCACCCCAATGATGGCCTGTTTTCCAACTTGCTGAAATCTCCACACCACCCCAATGATGGCCTGTTCTCCAGCCTGCTAAACTCTCCACATCACCCTGAGCAAAGCCTGTTCTCCAGCCTGCTGAAATCTCCACACCACTCTTACCAAGGCCTGTTCTCCAGCCTGCTTAACTCTCCACATCACCCGAAGCAAAGTCTGTTCTTTAACCTGCTGAACTCTCCACATCACCCTGAGCAAAGCCTGTTCAACAGCCTGCTGAACTCTCCACACCACTCTGACCAAGGCCTGTTCTTCAACCTGCTGAACTCTCCAAACTACCCCAATGATGGCATGTTCTCCAGCCTGCTGAACTCTCCACATCACCCTGAGCAAAGCCTGTTCTCCAGCCTGCTGAACTCTCCACACCACCCCAATGATGGCCTGTTCTCACGCCTGCTAAACTCTCCACATCACCCTGAGCAAAGCCTGAGCAAAGCCTGTTCTCCAGCCTGCTGAAATCTCCACACCACTCTGAGCAAGGCCTGTTCTCCAGCCTGCTTAAATCTCCACCTGTTCTCCAGCCTGCTGAACTCTCCACACCACCCCAATGATGGCCTGTTCTCACGCCTGCTAAACTCTCCACATCACCCTGAGCAAAGCCTGTTCTCCAGCCTGCTGAAATCTCCACACCACTCTGACCAAGGCCTGTTCTCCAGCCTGCTTAAATCTCCACATCACCCTAAGCAAAGTCTGTTCTTTAACCTGCTGAACTCTCCACATCACCCTGAGCAAAGCCTGTTCTCCAGCCTGCTGAACTCTCCACACCACTCTGACCAAGGCCTGTTCTTCAACCTGCTGAACTCTCCAAACTACCCCAATGATGGCATGTTCTCCAGCTTGCTGAACTCTCCACATCACCCTGAGCAAAGCCTGTTCTCCAGCCTGCTGAACTCTCCACACCACCCCAATGATGGCCTGTTCTCCAGCCTGCTAAACTCTCCACATCACCCTGAGCAAAGCCTGTTCTCCAGCCTGCTGAAATCTCCACACCACTCTGACCAAGGCTTGTTCTCCAGCCTGCTTAACTCTCCACATCACCCTAAGCAAAGTCTGTTATTTAACCTGCTGAACTCTCCACATCACCCTGAGCAAAGCCTGTTCTCCAGCCTGCTGAACTCTCCACAACACTCTGACCAAGGCCTGTTCTTCAACCTGCTGAACTCTACAAACCACCCCAATGATGGCCTGTTCTCCAACTTGCTGAAATCTCCACACCACCCAAAGACGGCATGTTCTTCAACTTGCTGAACTCTCCACATCACCCTGAGCAAAGCCTGTTCTCCAGCCTGCTGAACTCTCCACATCACCCCAATGATGGCCTGTTCTCCAGCCTGCTAAACTCTCCATATCACCCTGACAAAGCATGTTCTTCAACCTGCTGAACTCTCCACATCACCTTGAGCAAAGCCTGTTCTCCAACATGCTGATCTCTCCACATCACCCTGAGCAAAGTCTGCTCTCCAACATGCTGAACTCTCCGTATCGCCCCAATGATGGCCTGTTCTCCAACTGTTCTCCAACTGCTCTCAAACATGCTGAACTCTCCACACCACTCTGACCAAGGCCTGTTCTCCATCCTGCTGAACTCTCCACATCACCCTGAGCAAAGTCTGTTCTCCAGCCTGCTGAACTCTCCACACCACTCTCACCAAGGCCTGTTCTCCATCCTGCTGAACTCTACACATCACCCTGAGCAAAGTCTGTTCTCAAGCCTGCTGAACTCTCCACACCACCCTGACCAATCCCTGTTCTCCAACCTGCTGAACTCTTCACATCACCCTGAGCAAGGCCTGTTCTCCAACCTGCTGAACACTCCACACCACCCCAATGATGGCCTGTTCTCATGCCTGCTAAACTCTCCACATCACCCTGAGCAAAGCCTGTTCTCCAGCCTGCTGAAATCTCCACACCACTCTGACCAAGGCCTGTTCTCCAGCCTGCTTAAATCTCCACATCACCCTAAGCAAAGTCTGTTCTTTAACCTGCTGAACTCTCCACATCACCCTGAGCAAAGCCTGTTCTCCAGCCTGCTGAACTCTCCACACCACTCTGACCAAGGCCTGTTCTTCAACCTGCTGAACTCTCCAAACTACCCCAATGATGGCATGTTCTCCAGCCTGCTGAACTCTCCACATCACCCTGAGCAAAGCCTGTTCTCCAGCCTGCTGAACTCTCCACATCACCCCAATGATGGCCTGTTCTCCAGCCTGCTAAACTCTCCATATCACCCTGAGCAAAGCCTGTTCTCCAGCCTGCTGAAATCTCCACACCACTCTGACCAAGGCTTGTTCTCCAGCCTGCTTAACTCTCCACATCACCCGAAGCAAAGTCTGTTCTTTAACCTGCTGAACTCTCCACATCACCCTGAGCAAAGCCTGTTCTCCAGCCTGCTGAACTCTCCACACCACTCTGACCAAGGCCTGTTCTTCAACCTGCTGAACTCTCCAAACTACCCCAATGATGGCATGTTCTCCAGCCTGCTGAACTCTCCACATCACCCTGAGCAAAGCCTGTTCTCCAGCCTGCTGAACTCTCCACACCACCCCAATGATGGCCTGTTCTCCAGCCTGCTAAACTCTCCATATCACCCTGAGCAAAGCCTGTTCTCCAGCCTGCTGAAATCTCCACACCACTCTGACCAAGGCTTGTTCTCCAGCCTGCTTAACTCTCCACATCACCCTAAGCAAAGTCTGTTCTTTAACCTGCTGAACTCTCCACATCACCCTGAGCAAAGCCTGTTCTCCAGCCTGCTGAACTCTCCACACCACCCCAATGATGGCCTGTTCTCATGCCTGCTAAACTCTCCACATCACCCTGAGCAAAGCCTGTTCTCCAGCCTGCTGAAATCTCCACACCACTCTGACCAAGGCCTGTTCTCCAGCCTGCTTAAATCTCCACATCACCCTAAGCAAAGTCTGTTCTTTAACCTGCTGAACTCTCCACATCACCCTGAGCAAAGCCTGTTCTCCAGCCTGCGGAACTCTCCACACCACTCTGACCAAGGCCTGTTCTTCAACCTGCTGAACTCTCCAAACTACCCCAATGATGGCATGTTCTCCAGCCTGCTGAACTCTCCACATCACCCTGAGCAAAGCCTGTTCTCCAGCCTGCTGAACTCTCCACACCACCCCAATGATGGCCTGTTCTCCAGCCTGCTAAATTCTCCATATCACCCTGAGCAAAGCCTGTTCTCCAGCCTGCTGAAATCTCCACACCACTCTGACCAAGGCTTGTTCTCCAGCCTGCTTAACTCTCCACATCACCCTAAGCAAAGTCTGTTATTTAACCTGCTGAACTCTCCACATCACCCTGAGCAAAGCCTGTTCTCCAGCCTGCTGAACTCTCCACAACACTCTGACCAAGGCCTGTTCTTCAACCTGCTGAACTCTACAAACCACCCCAATGATGGCCTGTTCTCCAACTTGCTGAAATCTCCACACCACCCAAAGACGGCATGTTCTTCAACTTGCTGAACTCTCCACATCACCCTGAGCAAAGCCTGTTCTCCAGCCTGCTGAACTCTCCACATCACCCCAATGATGGCCTGTTCTCCAGCCTGCTAAACTCTCCATATCACCCTGACAAAGCATGTTCTTCAACCTGCTGAACTCTCCACATCACCTTGAGCAAAGCCTGTTCTCCAACATGCTGATCTCTCCACATCACCCTGAGCAAAGTCTGCTCTCCAACATGCTGAACTCTCCGTATCGCCCCAATGATGGCCTGTTCTCCAACTGTTCTCCAACTGCTCTCAAACATGCTGAACTCTCCACACCACTCTGACCAAGGCCTGTTCTCCATCCTGCTGAACTCTCCACATCACCCTGAGCAAAGTCTGTTCTCCAGCCTGCTGAACTCTCCACACCACTCTCACCAAGGCCTGTTCTCCATCCTGCTGAACTCTCCACATCACCCTGAGCAAAGTCTGTTCTCAAGCCTGCTGAACTCTCCACACCACCCTGACCAATCCCTGTTCTCCAACCTGCTGAACTCTTCACATCACCCTGAGCAAGGCCTGTTCTCCAACCTACTGAACACTCCACACCACCCCAATGATGGCCTGTTCTCATGCCTGCTAAACTCTCCACATCACCCTGAGCAAAGCCTGTTCTCCAGCCTGCTGAAATCTCCACACCACTCTGACCAAGGCCTGTTCTCCAGCCTGCTTAAATCTCCACATCACCCTAAGCAAAGTCTGTTCTTTAACCTGCTGAACTCTCCACATCACCCTGAGCAAAGCCTGTTCTCCAGCCTGCTGAACTCTCCACACCACTCTGACCAAGGCCTGTTCTTCAACCTGCTGAACTCTCCAAACTACCCCAATGATGGCATGTTCTCCAGCCTGCTGAACTCTCCACATCACCCTGAGCAAAGCCTGTTCTCCAGCCTGCTGAACTCTCCACATCACCCCAATGATGGCCTGTTCTCCAGCCTGCTAAACTCTCCATATCACCCTGAGCAAAGCCTGTTCTCCAGCCTGCTGAAATCTCCACACCACTCTGACCAAGGCTTGTTCTCCAGCCTGCTTAACTCTCCACATCACCCGAAGCAAAGTCTGTTCTTTAACCTGCTGAACTCTCCACATCACCCTGAGCAAAGCCTGTTCTCCAGCCTGCTGAACTCTCCACACCACTCTGACCAAGGCCTGTTCTTCAACCTGCTGAACTCTCCAAACTACCCCAATGATGGCATGTTCTCCAGCCTGCTGAACTCTCCACATCACCCTGAGCAAAGCCTGTTCTCCAGCCTGCTGAACTCTCCACACCACCCCAATGATGGCCTGTTCTCCAGCCTGCTAAACTCTCCATATCACCCTGAGCAAAGCCTGTTCTCCAGCCTGCTGAAATCTCCACACCACTCTGACCAAGGCTTGTTCTCCAGTCTGCTTAACTCTCCACATCACCCTAAGCAAAGTCTGTTCTTTAACCTGCTGAACTCTCCACATCACCCTGAGCAAAGCCTGTTCTCCAGCCTGCTGAACTCTCCACACCACCCCAATGATGGCCTGTTCTCATGCCTGCTAAACTCTCCACATCACCCTGAGCAAAGCCTGTTCTCCAGCCTGCTGAAATCTCCACACCACTCTGACCAAGGCCTGTTCTCCAGCCTGCTTAAATCTCCACATCACCCTAAGCAAAGTCTGTTCTTTAACCTGCTGAACTCTCCACATCACCCTGAGCAAAGCCTGTTCTCCAGCCTGCTGAACTCTCCACACCACTCTGACCAAGGCCTGTTCTTCAACCTGCTGAACTCTCCAAACTACCCCAATGATGGCATGTTCTCCAGCCTGCTGAACTCTCCACATCACCCTGAGCAAAGCCTGTTCTCCAGCCTGCTGAACTCTCCACACCACCCCAATGATGGCCTGTTCTCCAGCCTGCTAAATTCTCCATATCACCCTGAGCAAAGCCTGTTCTCCAGCCTGCTGAAATCTCCACACCACTCTGACCAAGGCTTGTTCTCCAGCCTGCTTAACTCTCCACATCACCCTAAGCAAAGTCTGTTCTTTAACCTGCTGAACTCTCCACATCACCCTGACCAAGGCCTGTTCTTCAACCTGCTGAACTCTACAAACCACCCCAATGATGGCCTGTTCTCCAACTTGCTGAAATCTCCACACTCCCAATGACGGCCTGTTCTTCAACCTGCTGAACTCTCCACATCACCCTGAGCAAAGCCTGTTCTTCAGCCTGCTGAACTCTCCACACCACTCTGACCAAGGCCTGTTCTCCAGCCTGCTGAACTCTCCACACCACTCTGACAAGGCCTGTTCTCCTGCCTGCTGAACTCTCCACACCAATCTGACCAAGGCCTGTTCTACAGCCTGCTGAACTCTCCACACCACCCTAATGGCGGCCTCTTCTCCAACTTGCTGAATTCTACGTACCGCCCCAATGATGGCCTGTTCCCCAACATGCTGAACTCTCCACACCACCCTGACCAATCCCTGTTCTCCAACCTGCTGAACTCTCCACATCACCCTGAGCAAGGCCTGTTCTCCAACCTGCTGAACACTCCACACCACCCCAATGATGGCCTGTTCAAACCTGCTGAATTCTCAAACCACCCCAATGAGAGCCTGTACTCCAACCTGCTGAACTCTCCACACCACCCCAATGATGGCCTGTTCTCCAACTTGCTGAAATCTCCACACCACCCAATAACGGCCTTTTCTTCAACCTGCTAAACTCTCCACATCACCCTGAGTAAAGCCTGTTCTCCAACCTGCTGAACTCTCCAAACCATCCCAATGATGGCCTGTTCTCCAACATGCTGAGCTCTCCACACTACTCTGACTAGGCATGTTCTCCTGCCTGCTGAACTCTCCACATCACCCTGAGCAAAGCTTGTTCTCCAGCCTGCTGAACTCTCCACACCACTCTGACCAAGGCCTGTTCTCCAACCTGCTGAACTCTCCACATCACCCCAATGGGTTCTTCAACCAGCTGAACTCTCCAACCACCCCAATGAGGGCCTGTACTCCAACCTGCTAAACTCTTCACACCACCCCAATGATGGCCTGTTCTCCAACTTGCTGAAATCTCCACACCACCCAATGACGGCCTGTTCTTTAACCTGCTGAACTCTCCACATCACCCTGAGCAAAGCTTGTTCTCCAGCCTGCTGAACTCTCCACACCACTCTGACTAGGCCTGTTCTCCAGCCTGCGGAACTCTCCACATCACCCTGAGCAAAGCCTATTCTCCAGCCTGCTGGACTCTCCACATCACCCCTATGAGTTCTTCAACCAGCTGAACTCTCCAACCACCCCAATGAGGGCCTGTACTCCAACCTGCTAAACTCTTCACACCACCCCAATGATGGCCTGTTTTCCAACTTGCTGAAATCTCCACACCACCCCAATGATGGCCTGTTCTCCAGCCTGCTAAACTCTCCACATCACCCTGAGCAAAGCCTGTTCTCCAGCCTGCTGAAATCTCCACACCACTCTTACCAAGGCCTGTTCTCCAGCCTGCTTAACTCTCCACATCACCCGAAGCAAAGTCTGTTCTTTAACCTGCTGAACTCTCCACATCACCCTGAGCAAAGCCTGTTCAACAGCCTGCTGAACTCTCCACACCACTCTGACCAAGGCCTGTTCTTCAACCTGCTGAACTCTCCAAACTACCCCAATGATGGCATGTTCTCCAGCCTGCTGAACTCTCCACATCACCCTGAGCAAAGCCTGTTCTCCAGCCTGCTGAACTCTCCACACCACCCCAATGATGGCCTGTTCTCACGCCTGCTAAACTCTCCACATCACCCTGAGCAAAGCCTGTTCTCCAGCCTGCTGAAATCTCCACACCACTCTGACCAAGGCCTGTTCTCCAGCCTGCTTAAATCTCCACATCACCCTAAGCAAAGTCTGTTCTTTAACCTGCTGAACTCTCCACATCACCCTGAGCAAAGCCTGTTCTCCAGCCTGCTGAACTCTCCACACCACTCTGACCAAGGCCTGTTCTTCAACCTGTTGAACTCTCCAAACTACCCCAATGATGGCATGTTCTCCAGCCTGCTGAACTCTCCACATCACCCTGAGCAAAGCCTGTTCTCCAGCCTGCTGAACTCTCCACACCACCCCAATGATGGCCTGTTCTCCAGCCTGCTAAACTCTCCACATCACCCTGAGCAAAGCCTGTTCTCCAGCCTGCTGAAATCTCCACACCACTCTGACCAAGGCTTGTTCTCCAGCCTGCTTAACTCTCCACATCACCCTAAGCAAAGTCTGTTATTTAACCTGCTGAACTCTCCACATCACCCTGAGCAAAGCCTGTTCTCCAGCCTGCTGAACTCTCCACAACACTCTGACCAAGGCCTGTTCTTCAACCTGCTGAACTCTACAAACCACCCCAATGATGGCCTGTTCTCCAACTTGCTGAAATCTCCACATCACCCTGAGCAAAGCCTGTTCTCCAGCCTGCTGAACTCTCCACACCACCCCAATGATGGCCTGTTCTCCAGCATGCTAAACTCTCCATATCACCCTGACAAAGCATGTTCTCCAACATGCTGATCTCTCCACATCACCCTGAGCAAAGTCTGCTCTCCAACTTGCTGAATTCTACGTACCACCCCAATGATGGCCTGTTCTCCAACTTGCTGAAATCTCCACACCACCCAATGACGGCCTGTTCTTTAACCTGCTGAACTCTCCACATCACCCTGAGCAAAGCCTGTTCTCCAGCCTGCTGAACTCTCCACACCACCCCAATGATGGCCTGTTCTCCAGCCTGCTAAACTCTCCATATCACCCTGACAAAGCATGTTCTTCAACCTGCTGAACTCTCCACATCACCTTGAGCAAAGCCTGTTCTCCAACATGCTGATGGCAATGATGGCCTGTTCAAACCTGCTGAACTCTCCACACCACCCCAATGATGGCCTGTTCTCCAGCCTGCTAAACTCTCCACATCACCCTGAGCAAAGCCTGTTCTCCAGCCTGCTGAAATCTCCACACCACTCTGACCAAGGCCTGTTCTCCAGCCTGCTTAACTCTCCACATCACCCTAAGCAAAGTCCGTTCTTTAACCTGCTGAACTCTACAAACCACCCCAATGATGGCATGTTCTCCAGCCTGCTGAACTCTTCACATCACCCTGAGCAAAGCTTGTTTTCCAGCCTACTGAACTCTCCACATCACCCCAATGAGTTCTTCAACCAGCTGAACTCTCCAACCACCCCAATGAGGGCCTGTACTCCAACCTGCTAAACTCTTCACACCACCCCAATGATGACCTGTTCTCCAACTTGCTGAAATCTCCACACCACCCAATGACGGCCTGTTCTTCAACCTGCTGAACTCTCCACATCACCCTGAGCAAAGCCTGTTCTCCAGCCTGCTGAACTCTCCACACCACCCCAATGATGGCCTGTTCTCCAGCCTGCTAAACTCTCCATATCACCCTGACAAAGCATGTTCTCCAACATGCTGATCTCTCCACATCACCCTGAGCAAAGTCTGCTCTCCAACTTGCTGAATTCTACGTACCACCCCAATGATGGCCTGTTCTCCAACTTGCTGAAATCTCCACACCACCCAATGACGGCCTGTTCTTTAACCTGCTGAACTCTCCACATCACCCTGAGCAAAGCCTGTTCTCCAGCCTGCTGAACTCTCCACACCACCCCAATGATGGCCTGTTCTCATGCCTGCTAAACTCTCCACATCACCCTGAGCAAAGCCTGTTCTCCAGCCTGCTGAAATCTCCACACCACTCTGACCAAGGCCTGTTCTCCAGCCTGCTTAAATCTCCACATCACCCTAAGCAAAGTCTGTTCTTTAACCTGCTGAACTCTCCACATCACCCTGAGCAAAGCCTGTTCTCCAGCCTGCTGAACTCTCCACACCACTCTGACCAAGGCCTGTTCTTCAACCTGCTGAACTCTCCAAACTACCCCAATGATGGCATGTTCTCCAGCCTGCTGAACTCTCCACATCACCCTGAGCAAAGCCTGTTCTCCAGCCTGCTGAACTCTCCACACCACCCCAATGATGGCCTGTTCTCCAGCCTGCTAAATTCTCCATATCACCCTGAGCAAAGCCTGTTCTCCAGCCTGCTGAAATCTCCACACCACTCTGACCAAGGCTTGTTCTCCAGCCTGCTTAACTCTCCACATCACCCTAAGCAAAGTCTGTTCTTTAACCTGCTGAACTCTCCACATCACCCTGACCAAGGCCTGTTCTTCAACCTGCTGAACTCTACAAACCACCCCAATGATGGCCTGTTCTCCAACTTGCTGAAATCTCCACACTCCCAATGACGGCCTGTTCTTCAACCTGCTGAACTCTCCACATCACCCTGAGCAAAGCCTGTTCTTCAGCCTGCTGAACTCTCCACACCACTCTGACCAAGGCCTGTTCTCCAGCCTGCTGAACTCTCCACACCACTCTGACAAGGCCTGTTCTCCTGCCTGCTGAACTCTCCACACCAATCTGACCAAGGCCTGTTCTACAGCCTGCTGAACTCTCCACACCACCCTAATGGCGGCCTCTTCTCCAACTTGCTGAATTCTACGTACCACCCCAATGATGGCCTGTTCCCCAACATGCTGAACTCTCCACACCACCCTGACCAATCCCTGTTCTCCAACCTGCTGAACTCTCCACATCACCCTGAGCAAGGCCTGTTCTCCAACCTGCTGAACACTCCACACCACCCCAATGATGGCCTGTTCAAACCTGCTGAATTCTCAAACCACCCCAATGAGGGCCTGTACTCCAACCTGCTGAACTCTCCACACCACCCCAATGATGGCCTGTTCTCCAACTTGCTGAAATCTCCACACCACCCAATAACGGCCTTTTCTTCAACCTGCTAAACTCTCCACATCACCCTGAGTAAAGCCTGTTCTCCAACCTGCTGAACTCTCCAAACCATCCCAATGATGGCCTGTTCTCCAACATGCTGAGCTCTCCACACTACTCTGACTAGGCATGTTCTCCAGCCTGCTGAACTCTCCACATCACCCTGAGCAAAGCTTGTTCTCCAGCCTGCTGAACTCTCCACACCACTCTGACCAAGGCCTGTTCTCCAACCTGCTGAACTCTCCACATCACCCCAATGGGTTCTTCAACCAGCTGAACTCTCCAACCACCCCAATGAGGGCCTGTACTCCAACCTGCTAAACTCTTCACACCACCCCAATGATGGCCTGTTCTCCAACTTGCTGAAATCTCCACACCACCCAATGACGGCCTGTTCTTTAACCTGCTGAACTCTCCACATCACCCTGAGCAAAGCCTGTTCTCCAGCCTGCTGAACTCTCCACACCACTCTGACTAGGCCTGTTCTCCAGCCTGCGGAACTCTCCACATCACCCTGAGCAAAGCCTATTCTCCAGCCTGCTGGACTCTCCACATCACCCCTATGAGTTCTTCAACCAGCTGAACTCTCCAACCACCCCAATGAGGGCCTGTACTCCAACCTGCTAAACTCTTCACACCACCCCAATGATGGCCTGTTTTCCAACTTGCTGAAATCTCCACACCACCCCAATGATGGCCTGTTCTCCAGCCTGCTAAACTCTCCACATCACCCTGAGCAAAGCCTGTTCTCCAGCCTGCTGAAATCTCCACACCACTCTTACCAAGGCCTGTTCTCCAGCCTGCTGAACTCTCCAAACTACCCCAATGATGGCATGTTCTCCAGCCTGCTGAACTCTCCACATCACCCTGAGCAAAGCCTGTTCTCCAGCCTGCTGAACTCTCCACACCACCCCAATGATGGCCTGTTCTCACGCCTGCTAAACTCTCCACATCACCCTGAGCAAAGCCTGTTCTCCAGCCTGCTAAACTCTTCACACCACCCCAATGATGACCTGTTCTCCAACTTGCTGAAATCTCCACACCACCCAATGACGGCCTGTTCTTCAACCTGCTGAACTCTCCACATCACCCGAAGCAAAGTCTGTTCTTTAACCTGCTGAACTCTCCACATCACCCTGAGCAAAGCCTGTTCAACAGCCTGCTGAACTCTCCACACCACTCTGACCAAGGCCTGTTCTTCAACCTGTTGAACTCTCCAAACTACCCCAATGATGGCATGTTCTCCAGCCTGCTGAACTCTCCACATCACCCTGAGCAAAGCCTGTTCTCCAGCCTGCTGAACTCTCCACACCACCCCAATGATGGCCTGTTCTCCAGCCTGCTAAACTCTCCACATCACCCTGAGAAAAGCCTGTTCTCCAGCCTGCTGAAATCTCCACACCACTCTGACCAAGGCTTGTTCTCCAGCCTGCTTAACTCTCCACATCACCCTAAGCAAAGTCTGTTATTTAACCTGCTGAACTCTCCACATCACCCTGAGCAAAGCCTGTTCTCCAGCCTGCTGAACTCTCCACAACACTCTGACCAAGGCCTGTTCTTCAACCTGCTGAACTCTACAAACCACCCCAATGATGGCCTGTTCTCCAACTTGCTGAAATCTCCACATCACCCTGAGCAAAGCCTGTTCTCCAGCCTGCTGAACTCTCCACACCACCCCAATGATGGCCTGTTCTCCAGCATGCTAAACTCTCCATATCACCCTGACAAAGCATGTTCTCCAACATGCTGATCTCTCCACATCACCCTGAGCAAAGTCTGCTCTCCAACTTGCTGAATTCTACGTACCACCCCAATGATGGCCTGTTCTCCAACTTGCTGAAATCTCCACACCACCCAATGACGGCCTGTTCTTTAACCTGCTGAACTCTCCACATCACCCTGAGCAAAGCCTGTTCTCCAGCCTGCTGAACTCTCCACACCACCCCAATGATGGCCTGTTCTCCAGCCTGCTAAACTCTCCATATCACCCTGACAAAGCATGTTCTTCAACCTGCTGAACTCTCCACATCACCTTGAGCAAAGCCTGTTCTCCAACATGCTGATGGCAATGATGGCCTGTTCAAACCTGCTGAACTCTCCACACCACCCCAATGATGGCCTGTTCTCCAGCCTGCTAAACTCTCCACATCACCCTGAGCAAAGCCTGTTCTCCAGCCTGCTGAAATCTCCACACCACTCTGACCAAGGCCTGTTCTCCAGCCTGCTTAACTCTCCACATCACCCTAAGCAAAGTCCGTTCTTTAACCTGCTGAACTCTACAAACCACCCCAATGATGGCATGTTCTCCAGCCTGCTGAACTCTTCACATCACCCTGAGCAAAGCTTGTTTTCCAGCCTACTGAACTCTCCACATCACCCCAATGAGTTCTTCAACCAGCTGAACTCTCCAACCACCCCAATGAGGGCCTGTACTCCAACCTGCTAAACTCTTCACACCACCCCAATGATGACCTGTTCTCCAACTTGCTGAAATCTCCACACCACCCAATGACGGCCTGTTCTTCAACCTGCTGAACTCTCCACATCACCCTGAGCAAAGCCTGTTCTCCAGCCTGCTGAACTCTCCACACCACCCCAATGATGGCCTGTTCTCCAGCCTGCTAAACTCTCCATATCACCCTGACAAAGCATGTTCTCCAACATGCTGATCTCTCCACATCACCCTGAGCAAAGTCTGCTCTCCAACTTGCTGAATTCTACGTACCACCCCAATGATGGCCTGTTCTCCAACTTGCTGAAATCTCCACACCACCCAATGACGGCCTGTTCTTTAACCTGCTGAACTCTCCACATCACCCTGAGCAAAGCCTGTTCTCCAGCCTGCTGAACTCTCCACACCACCCCAATGATGGCCTGTTCTCATGCCTGCTAAACTCTCCACATCACCCTGAGCAAAGCCTGTTCTCCAGCCTGCTGAAATCTCCACACCACTCTGACCAAGGCCTGTTCTCCAGCCTGCTTAAATCTCCACATCACCCTAAGCAAAGTCTGTTCTTTAACCTGCTGAACTCTCCACATCACCCTGAGCAAAGCCTGTTCTCCAGCCTGCTGAACTCTCCACACCACTCTGACCAAGGCCTGTTCTTCAACCTGCTGAACTCTCCAAACTACCCCAATGATGGCATGTTCTCCAGCCTGCTGAACTCTCCACATCACCCTGAGCAAAGCCTGTTCTCCAGCCTGCTGAACTCTCCACACCACCCCAATGATGGCCTGTTCTCCAGCCTGCTAAATTCTCCATATCACCCTGAGCAAAGCCTGTTCTCCAGCCTGCTGAAATCTCCACACCACTCTGACCAAGGCTTGTTCTCCAGCCTGCTTAACTCTCCACATCACCCTAAGCAAAGTCTGTTCTTTAACCTGCTGAACTCTCCACATCACCCTGACCAAGGCCTGTTCTTCAACCTGCTGAACTCTACAAACCACCCCAATGATGGCCTGTTCTCCAACTTGCTGAAATCTCCACACTCCCAATGACGGCCTGTTCTTCAACCTGCTGAACTCTCCACATCACCCTGAGCAAAGCCTGTTCTTCAGCCTGCTGAACTCTCCACACCACTCTGACCAAGGCCTGTTCTCCAGCCTGCTGAACTCTCCACACCACTCTGACAAGGCCTGTTCTCCTGCCTGCTGAACTCTCCACACCAATCTGACCAAGGCCTGTTCTACAGCCTGCTGAACTCTCCACACCACCCTAATGGCGGCCTCTTCTCCAACTTGCTGAATTCTACGTACCACCCCAATGATGGCCTGTTCCCCAACATGCTGAACTCTCCACACCACCCTGACCAATCCCTGTTCTCCAACCTGCTGAACTCTCCACATCACCCTGAGCAAGGCCTGTTCTCCAACCTGCTGAACACTCCACACCACCCCAATGATGGCCTGTTCAAACCTGCTGAATTCTCAAACCACCCCAATGAGGGCCTGTACTCCAACCTGCTGAACTCTCCACACCACCCCAATGATGGCCTGTTCTCCAACTTGCTGAAATCTCCACACCACCCAATAACGGCCTTTTCTTCAACCTGCTAAACTCTCCACATCACCCTGAGTAAAGCCTGTTCTCCAACCTGCTGAACTCTCCAAACCATCCCAATGATGGCCTGTTCTCCAACATGCTGAGCTCTCCACACTACTCTGACTAGGCATGTTCTCCAGCCTGCTGAACTCTCCACATCACCCTGAGCAAAGCTTGTTCTCCAGCCTGCTGAACTCTCCACACCACTCTGACCAAGGCCTGTTCTCCAACCTGCTGAACTCTCCACATCACCCCAATGGGTTCTTCAACCAGCTGAACTCTCCAACCACCCCAATGAGGGCCTGTACTCCAACCTGCTAAACTCTTCACACCACCCCAATGATGGCCTGTTCTCCAACTTGCTGAAATCTCCACACCACCCAATGACGGCCTGTTCTTTAACCTGCTGAACTCTCCACATCACCCTGAGCAAAGCCTGTTCTCCAGCCTGCTGAACTCTCCACACCACTCTGACTAGGCCTGTTCTCCAGCCTGCGGAACTCTCCACATCACCCTGAGCAAAGCCTATTCTCCAGCCTGCTGGACTCTCCACATCACCCCTATGAGTTCTTCAACCAGCTGAACTCTCCAACCACCCCAATGAGGGCCTGTACTCCAACCTGCTAAACTCTTCACACCACCCCAATGATGGCCTGTTTTCCAACTTGCTGAAATCTCCACACCACCCCAATGATGGCCTGTTCTCCAGCCTGCTAAACTCTCCACATCACCCTGAGCAAAGCCTGTTCTCCAGCCTGCTGAAATCTCCACACCACTCTTACCAAGGCCTGTTCTCCAGCCTGCTGAACTCTCCAAACTACCCCAATGATGGCATGTTCTCCAGCCTGCTGAACTCTCCACATCACCCTGAGCAAAGCCTGTTCTCCAGCCTGCTGAACTCTCCACACCACCCCAATGATGGCCTGTTCTCACGCCTGCTAAACTCTCCACATCACCCTGAGCAAAGCCTGTTCTCCAGCCTGCTAAACTCTTCACACCACCCCAATGATGACCTGTTCTCCAACTTGCTGAAATCTCCACACCACCCAATGACGGCCTGTTCTTCAACCTGCTGAACTCTCCACATCACCCGAAGCAAAGTCTGTTCTTTAACCTGCTGAACTCTCCACATCACCCTGAGCAAAGCCTGTTCAACAGCCTGCTGAACTCTCCACACCACTCTGACCAAGGCCTGTTCTTCAACCTGCTGAACTCTCCAAACTACCCCAATGATGGCATGTTCTCCAGCCTGCTGAACTCTCCACATCACCCTGAGCAAAGCCTGTTCTCCAGCCTGCTGAACTCTCCACACCACCCCAATGATGGCCTGTTCTCACGCCTGCTAAACTCTCCACATCACCCTGAGCAAAGCCTGTTCTCCAGCCTGCTGAAATCTCCACACCACTCTGACCAAGGCCTGTTCTCCAGCCTGCTTAAATCTCCACATCACCCTAAGCAAAGTCTGTTCTTTAACCTGCTGAACTCTCCACATCACCCTGAGCAAAGCCTGTTCTCCAGCCTGCTGAACTCTCCACACCACTCTGACCAAGGCCTGTTCTTCAACCTGTTGAACTCTCCAAACTACCCCAATGATGGCATGTTCTCCAGCCTGCTGAACTCTCCACATCACCCTGAGCAAAGCCTGTTCTCCAGCCTGCTGAACTCTCCACACCACCCCAATGATGGCCTGTTCTCCAGCCTGCTAAACTCTCCACATCACCCTGAGCAAAGCCTGTTCTCCAGCCTGCTGAAATCTCCACACCACTCTGACCAAGGCTTGTTCTCCAGCCTGCTTAACTCTCCACATCACCCTAAGCAAAGTCTGTTATTTAACCTGCTGAACTCTCCACATCACCCTGAGCAAAGCCTGTTCTCCAGCCTGCTGAACTCTCCACAACACTCTGACCAAGGCCTGTTCTTCAACCTGCTGAACTCTACAAACCACCCCAATGATGGCCTGTTCTCCAACTTGCTGAAATCTCCACATCACCCTGAGCAAAGCCTGTTCTCCAGCCTGCTGAACTCTCCACACCACCCCAATGATGGCCTGTTCTCCAGCATGCTAAACTCTCCATATCACCCTGACAAAGCATGTTCTCCAACATGCTGATCTCTCCACATCACCCTGAGCAAAGTCTGCTCTCCAACTTGCTGAATTCTACGTACCACCCCAATGATGGCCTGTTCTCCAACTTGCTGAAATCTCCACACCACCCAATGACGGCCTGTTCTTTAACCTGCTGAACTCTCCACATCACCCTGAGCAAAGCCTGTTCTCCAGCCTGCTGAACTCTCCACACCACCCCAATGATGGCCTGTTCTCCAGCCTGCTAAACTCTCCATATCACCCTGACAAAGCATGTTCTTCAACCTGCTGAACTCTCCACATCACCTTGAGCAAAGCCTGTTCTCCAACATGCTGATCTCTCCACATCACCCTGAGCAAAGTCTGCTCTCCAACATGCTGAACTCTCCGTACCGCCCCAATGATGGCCTGTTCTCCAACTGTTCTCCAACTGCTCTCAAACATGCTGAACTCTCCACACCATTCTGACCAAGCCTGTTCTCCAGCCTGCTGAAATCTCCACACCACTCTGACCAAGGTCTGTTCTCCAACCTGCTGAACTCTCCACATCTCCCTGACAAAGCATTTTCTTCAACCTGCTTAACTCTCCACATCTCCCTGACAAAGCATTTTCTTCAACCTGCTTAACTCTCCACATCACCCTAAGCAAAGTCTGTTCTTCAACCTGCTGAACTCCCCACATCACCCTGAGCAAAGCCTGTTCTCCAGCCTGCTGAACTCTCCACACCACTCTGACCAAGGCCTGTTCTCCAGCCTGCTGAACTCTCCACACCACTCTGACTAGGCCTGTTCTCCAGCCTGCGGAACTCTCCACATCACCCTGAGCAAAGCCTATTCTCCAGCCTGCTGAAATCTCCACACCACTCTGACCAAGGCCTGTTCTCCAACATGCTGATCTCTCCACACCACCCTGAGCAAAGCCTGTTCTCCAACATGTTTATCTCTCCACACCACCCCAATGACAGTCTTTTCCTAAACTTGCTGAACTGTCCACATCACCCTGAGCAAAGCCTGTTCTCCAGCCTGCTGAAATCTCCACACCACTCTGACCAAGGCCTGTTCTCCAGCCTGCTTAACTCTCCACATCATCCTAAGCAAAGTCTGTTCTTTAACCTGCTGAACTCTCCACATCACCCTGAGCAAAGCCTGTTCTCCAGCCTGCTGAACTCTCCACACCACTCTGACCAAGGCCTGTTCTTCAACCTGCTTAACTCTGCAAACCACCCCAATGATGGCATGTTCTCCAGCCTGCTGAACTCTCCACATCACCCTGAGCAAAGCTTGTTTTCCAGCCTGCTGAACTCTCCACATCACCCCAATGAGTTCTTCAACCAGCTGAACTCTCCAACCAGCCCAATGAGGGCCTGTACTCTACCCTGTTGAACTCTCCACACGACCCCAATGATGGCCTGTTCTCCAACTTGCTGAAATCTCCACACCACCCAATGACGGCCTGTTCTTCAACCTGCTGAACTCTCCACATCACCTTGATCAAAGCCTGTTCTCCAGCCTGCTAAACTCTCCATATCACGCTGACAAACATGTTCTTCAACCTGCTGAACTCTCCACATCACCCTGAGCAAAGCCTGTTCTCCAACATGCTGATCTCTCAACACCACCCCAGTGACAGTCTTTTCTTAAACTTGCTGAACTCTCCACATCACCCTGAGCAAGGCCTGTTCTCCAACCTGCTGAACACTCCACACCACCCCAATGATGGCCTGTTCAAACCTGCTGAATTCTCCAACCACCCCAATGAGGGCCTGTACTCCAACCTGCTGAACTCTCCACACCACCCCAATGATGGCCTGTTCTCCAACTTGCTGAAATCTCCACACCACCTAATGACGGCCTTTTCTTCAACCTGCTGAACTCTCCACATCACCCTGAGTAAAGCCTGTTCTCCAACCTGCTGAACTCTCCACATCACCCCAATGTTCTTCAACCAGCTGAACTCTCCAACCACCCCAATGAGGGCCTGTACTCCAGCCTGCTGAACTCTCCACACGACCCTAATGATGGCCTGTTCTCCAACTTGCTGAAATCTCCACACTCCCAATGACGGCCTGTTCTTCAACCTGCTGAACTCTCCACATCACCCCAATGAGTTCTTCAACCAGCTGAACTCTCCAACCACCCCAATGAGGGCCTGTACTCCAGCCTGCTGAACTCTCCACATCACCCCAATGAGTTCTTCAACTAGCTGAACTCTCCAACCACCCCAATGAGGGCCTGTACTCCAGCCTGCAGAACTCTCCACACGACCCTAATGATGGCCTGTTCTCCAACTTGCTGAAATCTCCACACTCCCAATGATGGCCTGTTCTTCAACCTGCTGAACTCTCCACATTACCCTGAGCAAAGCCTGTTCTCCAACATGCTGATCTCTCCACACCACCCCAGTGACAGTCTTTTCTTAAACTTGCTGAACTGTCCACACCACCCTGACCAAGGCCTGTTCTTCAACCTGCTGAAAGTCTGCTCTCCAACATGCTGAACTCTCCAAACCACCCCAATGATGGCCTGTTCTCCAGCCTGCTAAACTCTCCATATCACCCTGACAAAGCATGTTCTTCCACCTGCTGAACTCTCCACATCACCTTGAGCAAAGCCTGTTCTCCAACATGCTGATCTCTCCACATCACCCTGAGCAAAGTCTGCTCTCCAACATGCTGAACTCTCCGTACCGCCCCAATGATGACCTCTTCTCAAACATGCTGAACTCTCCACACCACCCTGACCAAGCCTGTTCTCCAGCCTGCTGAACTCTCCACACCACTCTGACCAAGGCCTGTTCTCCATCCTGCTGAACTCTCCACATCACCCTGAGCAAAGTCTGTTCTCCAGCCTGCTGAAATCTCCACACCACTCTGACAAAGGCCTGTTCTCCAACCTGCTGAACTCTCCATATCTTCCTGACAAAGCATTTTCTTCAACCTGCTTAACTCTCCACATCACCCTAAGCAAAGTCTGTTCTTCAACCTGCTGAACTCCCCACATCACCCTGAGCAAAGCCTGTTCTCCAGCCTGCTGAACTCTCCACACCACTCTGACCAAGGCCTGTTCTCCAGCCTGCTGAACTCTCCACACCACTCTGACTAGGCCTGTTCTCCAGCCTGCTGAAATCTCCACACCACTCTGACCAAGGCCTGTTCTCCAGCCTGCTGATCTCTCCACACCACCCTGAGCAAAGCCTGTTCTCCAACATGCTTATCTCTCCACACCACCCCAATGACAGTCTTTTCCTAAACTTGCTGAACTGTCCACACCACCCTGACCAAGGACTGTTCTTCAACCTGCTGAACTCTGCAAACCACCCCAATGATGGCATGTTCTCCAGCCTGCTGAACTCTCCACATCACCCTGAGCAAAGCTTGTTTTCCAGCCTGCTGAACTCTCCACATCACCCTTAATGAGTTCTTCAACCAGCTGAACTCTCCAACCAGCCCAATGAGGGCCTGTACTCCAACCTGCTGAACTCTCCACACGACCCCAATGATGGCCTGTTCTCCAACTTGCTGAAATCTCCACACCACCCAATGACGGCCTGTTCTTCAACCTGCTGAACTCTCCACATCACCCTGATCAAAGCCTGTTCTCCAGCCTGCTGAACTCTCCACACCACACCAATGATGGCCTGTTCTCCAGCCTGCTAAACTCTCCATATCACCCTGAGCAAAGCCTGTTCTCCAACATGCTGATCTCTCAACACCACCCCAGTGACAGTCTTTTCTTAAACTTGCTGAACTCTCCACATCACCCTGAGCAAGGCCTGTTCTCCAACCTGCTGAACACTCCACACCACCCCAATGATGGCCTGTTCAAACCTGCTGAATTCTCCAACCACCCCAATGATGGCCTGTTCAAACCTGCTGAATTCTCCAACCACCCCAATGAGGGCCTGTACTCCAACCTGCTGAACTCTCCACACCACCCCAATGATGGCCTGTTCTCCAACTTGCTGAAATCTCCACACCACCTAATGACGGCCTTTTCTTCAACCTGCTGAACTCTCCACATCACCCTGAGTAAAGCCTGTTCTCCAACCTGCTGAACTCTCCACATCACCCCAATGAGTTCTTCAACCAGCTGAACTCTCCAACCACCCCAATGAGGGCCTGTACTCCAGCCTGCTGAACTCTCCACACGACCCTAATGATGGCCTGTTCTCCAACTTGCTGAAATCTCCACACTCCCAATGACGGCCTGTTCTTCAACCTGCTGAACTCTCCACATCACCCCAATGAGTTCTTCAACCAGCTGAACTCTCCAACCACCCCAATGAGGGCCTGTACTCCAGCCTGCTGAACTCTCCACATCACCCCAATGAGTTCTTCAACCAGCTGAACTCTCCAACCACCCCAATGAGGGCCTGTACTCCAGCCTGCTGAACTCTCCACACGACCCTAATGATGGCCTGTTCTCCAACTTGCTGAAATCTCCACACTCCCAATGACGGCCTGGTCTTCAACCTGCTGAACTCTCCACATTACCCTGAGCAAAGCCTGTTCTCCAACATGCTGATCTCTCCACACCACCCCAGTGACAGTCTTTTCTTAAACTTGCTGAACTGTCCACACCACCCTGACCAAGGCCTGTTCTTCAACCTGCTGAAAGTCTGCTCTCCAACATGCTGAACTCTCCAAACCGCCCCAATGATGGCATGTTCTCCAGCCTGCTGAACTCTCCACATCACCCTGAGCAAAGCCTGTTCTCCAGCCTGCTGAACTCTCCACACCACCCCAATGATGGCCTGTTCTCCAGCCTGCTAAACTCTCCACATCACCCTGAGCAAAGCCTGTTCTCCAGCCTGCTGAACTCTCCACACCACTCTGACCAAGGCCTGTTCTTCAACCTGCTGAACTCTACAAACCACCCCAATGATGGCATGTTCTCCAGCCTGCTGAACTCTCCACATCACCCTGAGCAAAGCTTGTTTTCCAGCCTGCTGAACTCTCCACATCACCCCAATGAGTTCTTCAACCAGCTGAAATCTCCAACCAGCCCAATGAGGGCCTGTACTTCAACCTGCTGAACTCTCCACACGACCCCAATGATGGCCTGTTCTCCAACTTGCTGAAATCTCCACACCACCCAATGACGGCCTGTTCTTCAACCTGCTGAACTCTCCACATCACCCTGAGCAAAGCCTGTTCTCCAGCCTGCTGAACTCTCCACACCACCCCAATGATGGCCTGTTCTCCAGCCTGCTAAACTCTCCATATCACCCTGACAAAGCATGTTCTCCAACATGCTGATCTCTCCACATCACCCTGAGCAAAGTCTGCTCTCCAACTTGCTGAATTCTACGTACCACCCCAATGATGGCCTGTTCTCCAACTTGCTGAAATCTCCACACCACCCAATGACGGCCTGTTCTTTAACCTGCTGAACTCTCCACATCACCCTGAGCAAAGCCTGTTCTCCAGCCTGCTGAACTCTCCACACCACCCCAATGATGGCCTGTTCTCCAGCCTGCTAAACTCTCCATATCACCCTGACAAAGCATGTTCTTCAACCTGCTGAACTCTCCACATCACCTTGAGCAAAGCCTGTTCTCCAACATGCTGATCTCTCCACATCACCCTGAGCAAAGTCTGCTCTCCAACATGCTGAACTCTCCGTACCGCCCCAATGATGGCCTGTTCTCCAACTGTTCTCCAACTGCTCTCAAACATGCTGAACTCTCCACACCATTCTGACCAAGCCTGTTCTCCAGCCTGCTGAAATCTCCACACCACTCTGACCAAGGTCTGTTCTCCAACCTGCTGAACTCTCCACATCTCCCTGACAAAGCATTTTCTTCAACCTGCTTAACTCTCCACATCTCCCTGACAAAGCATTTTCTTCAACCTGCTTAACTCTCCACATCACCCTAAGCAAAGTCTGTTCTTCAACCTGCTGAACTCCCCACATCACCCTGAGCAAAGCCTGTTCTCCAGCCTGCTGAACTCTCCACACCACTCTGACCAAGGCCTGTTCTCCAGCCTGCTGAACTCTCCACACCACTCTGACTAGGCCTGTTCTCCAGCCTGCGGAACTCTCCACATCACCCTGAGCAAAGCCTATTCTCCAGCCTGCTGAAATCTCCACACCACTCTGACCAAGGCCTGTTCTCCAACATGCTGATCTCTCCACACCACCCTGAGCAAAGCCTGTTCTCCAACATGTTTATCTCTCCACACCACCCCAATGACAGTCTTTTCCTAAACTTGCTGAACTGTCCACATCACCCTGAGCAAAGCCTGTTCTCCAGCCTGCTGAAATCTCCACACCACTCTGACCAAGGCCTGTTCTCCAGCCTGCTTAACTCTCCACATCATCCTAAGCAAAGTCTGTTCTTTAACCTGCTGAACTCTCCACATCACCCTGAGCAAAGCCTGTTCTCCAGCCTGCTGAACTCTCCACACCACTCTGACCAAGGCCTGTTCTTCAACCTGCTTAACTCTGCAAACCACCCCAATGATGGCATGTTCTCCAGCCTGCTGAACTCTCCACATCACCCTGAGCAAAGCTTGTTTTCCAGCCTGCTGAACTCTCCACATCACCCCAATGAGTTCTTCAACCAGCTGAACTCTCCAACCAGCCCAATGAGGGCCTGTACTCTACCCTGTTGAACTCTCCACACGACCCCAATGATGGCCTGTTCTCCAACTTGCTGAAATCTCCACACCACCCAATGACGGCCTGTTCTTCAACCTGCTGAACTCTCCACATCACCTTGATCAAAGCCTGTTCTCCAGCCTGCTAAACTCTCCATATCACGCTGACAAACATGTTCTTCAACCTGCTGAACTCTCCACATCACCCTGAGCAAAGCCTGTTCTCCAACATGCTGATCTCTCAACACCACCCCAGTGACAGTCTTTTCTTAAACTTGCTGAACTCTCCACATCACCCTGAGCAAGGCCTGTTCTCCAACCTGCTGAACACTCCACACCACCCCAATGATGGCCTGTTCAAACCTGCTGAATTCTCCAACCACCCCAATGAGGGCCTGTACTCCAACCTGCTGAACTCTCCACACCACCCCAATGATGGCCTGTTCTCCAACTTGCTGAAATCTCCACACCACCTAATGACGGCCTTTTCTTCAACCTGCTGAACTCTCCACATCACCCTGAGTAAAGCCTGTTCTCCAACCTGCTGAACTCTCCACATCACCCCAATGTTCTTCAACCAGCTGAACTCTCCAACCACCCCAATGAGGGCCTGTACTCCAGCCTGCTGAACTCTCCACACGACCCTAATGATGGCCTGTTCTCCAACTTGCTGAAATCTCCACACTCCCAATGACGGCCTGTTCTTCAACCTGCTGAACTCTCCACATCACCCCAATGAGTTCTTCAACCAGCTGAACTCTCCAACCACCCCAATGAGGGCCTGTACTCCAGCCTGCTGAACTCTCCACATCACCCCAATGAGTTCTTCAACTAGCTGAACTCTCCAACCACCCCAATGAGGGCCTGTACTCCAGCCTGCAGAACTCTCCACACGACCCTAATGATGGCCTGTTCTCCAACTTGCTGAAATCTCCACACTCCCAATGATGGCCTGTTCTTCAACCTGCTGAACTCTCCACATTACCCTGAGCAAAGCCTGTTCTCCAACATGCTGATCTCTCCACACCACCCCAGTGACAGTCTTTTCTTAAACTTGCTGAACTGTCCACACCACCCTGACCAAGGCCTGTTCTTCAACCTGCTGAAAGTCTGCTCTCCAACATGCTGAACTCTCCAAACCACCCCAATGATGGCCTGTTCTCCAGCCTGCTAAACTCTCCATATCACCCTGACAAAGCATGTTCTTCCACCTGCTGAACTCTCCACATCACCTTGAGCAAAGCCTGTTCTCCAACATGCTGATCTCTCCACATCACCCTGAGCAAAGTCTGCTCTCCAACATGCTGAACTCTCCGTACCGCCCCAATGATGACCTCTTCTCAAACATGCTGAACTCTCCACACCACCCTGACCAAGCCTGTTCTCCAGCCTGCTGAACTCTCCACACCACTCTGACCAAGGCCTGTTCTCCATCCTGCTGAACTCTCCACATCACCCTGAGCAAAGTCTGTTCTCCAGCCTGCTGAAATCTCCACACCACTCTGACAAAGGCCTGTTCTCCAACCTGCTGAACTCTCCATATCTTCCTGACAAAGCATTTTCTTCAACCTGCTTAACTCTCCACATCACCCTAAGCAAAGTCTGTTCTTCAACCTGCTGAACTCCCCACATCACCCTGAGCAAAGCCTGTTCTCCAGCCTGCTGAAATCTCCACACCACTCTGACCAAGGCCTGTTCTCCAACATGCTGATCTCTCCACACCACCCTGAGCAAAGCCTGTTCTCCAACATGCTTATCTCTCCACACCACCCCAATGACAGTCTTTTCCTAAACTTGCTGAACTGTCCACACCACCCTGACCAAGGACTGTTCTTCAACCTGCTGAACTCTGCAAACCACCCCAATGATGGCATGTTCTCCAGCCTGCTGAACTCTCCACATCACCCTGAGCAAAGCTTGTTTTCCAGCCTGCTGAACTCTCCACATCACCCTTAATGAGTTCTTCAACCAGCTGAACTCTCCAACCAGCCCAATGAGGGCCTGTACTCCAACCTGCTGAACTCTCCACACGACCCCAATGATGGCCTGTTCTCCAACTTGCTGAAATCTCCACACCACCCAATGACGGCCTGTTCTTCAACCTGCTGAACTCTCCACATCACCCTGATCAAAGCCTGTTCTCCAGCCTGCTGAACTCTCCACACCACACCAATGATGGCCTGTTCTCCAGCCTGCTAAACTCTCCATATCACCCTGAGCAAAGCCTGTTCTCCAACATGCTGATCTCTCAACACCACCCCAGTGACAGTCTTTTCTTAAACTTGCTGAACTCTCCACATCACCCTGAGCAAGGCCTGTTCTCCAACCTGCTGAACACTCCACACCACCCCAAGATGGCCTGTTCAAACCTGCTGAATTCTCCAACCACCCCAATGAGGGCCTGTACTCCAACCTGCTGAACTCTCCACACCACCCCAATGATGGCCTGTTCTCCAACTTGCTGAAATCTCCACACCACCTAATGACGGCCTTTTCTTCAACCTGCTGAACTCTCCACATCACCCTGAGTAAAGCCTGTTCTCCAACCTGCTGAACTCTCCACATCACCCCAATGAGTTCTTCAACCAGCTGAACTCTCCAACCACCCCAATGAGGGCCTGTACTCCAGCCTGCTGAACTCTCCACACGACCCTAATGATGGCCTGTTCTCCAACTTGCTGAAATCTCCACACTCCCAATGACGGCCTGTTCTTCAACCTGCTGAACTCTCCACATCACCCCAATGAGTTCTTCAACCAGCTGAACTCTCCAACCACCCCAATGAGGGCCTGTACTCCAGCCTGCTGAACTCTCCACATCACCCCAATGAGTTCTTCAACCAGCTGAACTCTCCAACCACCCCAATGAGGGCCTGTACTCCAGCCTGCTGAACTCTCCACACGACCCTAATGATGGCCTGTTCTCCAACTTGCTGAAATCTCCACACTCCCAATGACGGCCTGTTCTTCAACCTGCTGAACTCTCCACATTACCCTGAGCAAAGCCTGTTCTCCAACATGCTGATCTCTCCACACCACCCCAGTGACAGTCTTTTCTTAAACTTGCTGAACTGTCCACACCACCCTGACCAAGGCCTGTTCTTCAACCTGTTGAAAGTCTGCTCTCCAACATGCTGAACTCTCCAAACCGCCCCAATGATGGCATGTTCTCCAGCCTGCTGAACTCTCCACATCACCCTGAGCAAAGCCTGTTCTCCAGCCTGCTGAACTCTCCACACCACCCCAATGATGGCCTGTTCTCCAGCCTGCTAAACTCTCCACATCACCCTGAGCAAAGCCTGTTCTCCAGCCTGCTGAACTCTCCACACCACTCTGACCAAGGCCTGTTCTTCAACCTGCTGAACTCTACAAACCACCCCAATGATGGCATGTTCTCCAGCCTGCTGAACTCTCCACATCACCCTGAGCAAAGCTTGTTTTCCAGCCTGCTGAACTCTCCACATCACCCCAATGAGTTCTTCAACCAGCTGAAATCTCCAACCAGCCCAATGAGGGCCTGTACTTCAACCTGCTGAACTCTCCACACGACCCCAATGATGGCCTGTTCTCCAACTTGCTGAAATCTCCACACCACCCAATAACGGCCTGTTCTTCAACCTGCTGAACTCTCCACATCACCCTGATCAAAGCCTGTTCTCCAGCCTGCTGAACTCTCCACACCACACCAATGATGGCCTGTTCTCCAGCCTGCTAAACTCTCCATATCACGCTGACAAACATGTTCTTCAACCTGCTGAACTCTCCACATCACCCTGAGCAAAGCCTGTTCTCCAACCTGCTGAACTCTCCACATCACCCCAATTAGTTCTTCAACCAGCTGAACTCTCCAACCACCCCAATGAGGGCCTGTACTCCAACCTGCTGAACTCTCCACACCACAGCAATGATGCTCCACACCACTCCAACTTGCTGAAATCTCCACACCACCCAAAGACAGCCTTTTCTTCAACCTGCTGAACTCTCCACATCACCCTGAGTAAAGCCTGTTCTCCAACCTGCTGAACTCTCCACATCACCCTGAGTAAAGCCTGTTCTCCAACCTGCTGAACTCTCCAAACCACCCCAATGAGTTCTTCAACCAGCTGAACTCTCCAAATCACCCCAATGAGTTCTTCAACCAGCTGAACTCTCCAACCACCCCAATGAGGGCCTGTACTCCAATCTGCTGAACTCTCCACATGACCCCAATGATGGCCTGTTCTTCAACCTGCTGAACTCTCCACATCACCCTGATCAAAGCCTGTTCTCCAGCCTGTGAACTCTCCACACTACCCCAATGATGGCCTGTTCTCCAGCCTGCTAAACTCTCGACATCACCCTGACAAACATGTTCTTCAACCTGCTAAACTCTCCACATCATCCTGAGCAAAGTCTGTTCTCCAGCCTGCTGAAATCTCCACACCACTCTGACCAAGGCCTGTTCTCCAGCCTGCTGAACTCTCCACATCTCCCTGACAAAGCATTTTCTTCAACCTGCTTAACTCTCCACATCACCCTAAGCAAAGTCTGTTCTTCAACCTGCTGAACTCTCCACATCACCCTGAGCAAAGCCTGTTCTCCAGCCTGCTGAACTCTCCACACCACTCTGACCAAGGCCTGTTCTCCAGCCTGCTGAACTCTCCACACCACTCTGACTAGGCCTGTTCTCCAGCCTGCTGAACTCTCCACACCACCCCAATGATCACTCACTGAGAGTAGGGCCCTGGCGTACACCCGGCAAAGCTTTGCATTAAGGACGAGGGATGTGCTGGGTGTACGGTGTACGTTCCTCCGCCAATTTCCGCAGGAGGGTTCTAAAAATAAGCGGGTGGGCTCAAAACGTCCGGCCCGGCCTCCTGGACGCGAGGGCGTCTTCCGCCCGCCGGTCAGGCCAAGGGGCGGGGCATGAAAATTCTGAACGCGCTCTCTCGCTTAACATGGGAGTTAGAATACTAGGGTTTCTTGAAACTAGGGTTTCGTGCAGTACCTTTTTCTTCCACGGGATGGCACAATGAATGGACGCCATTTGCGGATGTACACAAAGTACACCCGACTGTGAGGCGTACAAGTGTACATCCAACACACTCCACCCAACGCAAACTCAAACATGCCTGGGCATGCCTTTCAATGGGAATCGTTCTCGGCTGTACACCATGTACACCATGCATACTTTTCATTGGGAAAACAGCATTTTTGACCATGTGTCCTCCCAGAACGCCGCTTTGGGGTGTGGCCTCGTCGGCTGTACGCCGTATACAGCGCACATTCTTTTCAATGGGAAAATTGCGTTTTTGACCATGTGACCTTCCAGAACGCCGTTTTGTGGCGTGGCCTTGCCGGGTGTACACCATGTACAGCACACATACTTTTCAATGGGAAAACAGCGTTTTTGACCATGTGACCTTTCAGAACGCCGTTTTGGGGCGTGGCCTTTCCGGCTGTACACCATGTACAGCACACATACTTTTCAATGTAATAACAGCGTTTTTGACCATGTGACCTTCCAGAACACCATTTTTGGGCATGGCCTCGCTGGCTGTACACTGTGTACAGCGCGCATACTTTTCAATGGGAAAATGGCGTTTTTGACCACGTGACCTTTCTGAGCGCCGTTTTGGGGCGTGGCCTCGCCAGCTGTACACGGAATACAGCGCGCATACTTTTCAATAGGAAAAGAGCGTTTTTGACCACATGACCTTTTAGAATGCCGTTTTGGGGCGTGGCCTCGCCAGCTGTACACAGTGTACAGCGCGCATAATTTTTAATGGGAAAAATGCGTTTTTGATGACCATGTGACCCTTGAGAACGCCGTTTTTGGGCGTGGGCTCTCATAATCCGCAAATGGCGCCCCCCGCAGGTGCCTGATGCCTCCCGCTGGTCATCCAGAGCACCAAGTGCATTAAAAATTGTACGTCTCCGATCGGGCTCATATCGGGACACGGTGGTGGTTTGCCTGTGGCTGAATGGCGTGCGGGGGTTTCGGACCAATCAGAACGCTTCATTTTCAATATGCTCCGATCGGCTCAAAACTCAGTGGGGATGTAGAGGGGACTACCTCGAACACAGCCATGTGGTCGGTGAAGGCTGTCCTCGTGGTATTTACATGGTACCAGAAGGTTCTCTTAGTCCCCCAAAGAGCAACCTTCTATCACTTTCCACTTTGGAGAAACAGCAGTGTACACCCGGCATATGTTGGTGTACACCGCGCATGTTAAACTATGCGCGCTGTACACCAATATGTGCGGGGTGTACACCACTGTTTCTCCTCAAGGATTTGAGATAGAAGGCTGTCCTTTTGGTATTAACATGGTACCAGAAGGTTCTCTTAGTCCCCCAAAGGGCAACCTTCTATCTCTTTCCACTTTGGAGAAACAGCAGTGTACACCCGGCATATGTTAGTGTACACCGCACATGTTAAACTATGCGCGCTGTACACCAATATGTGCGGGGTGTACACCACTGTTTCTCCTCAAGGATTTGAGATAGAAGGCTGTCCTTTTGGTATTAACATGGTACCAGAAGGTTCTCTTAGTCCCCCAAAGGGCAACCTTCTATCTCTTTCCACTTTGGAGAAACAGCAGTGTACACCCGGCATATGTTAGTGTACACCGCACATGTTAAACTTTGCGCGCTGTACACATATATGTGCGGGGTGTACACCACTGTTTCTCCTCAAGGATTTGAGATAGAAGGCTGTCCTTGTGGTATTTACATGGTACCAGAAGATTCTCTTAGTCCCCCAAAGGGCAACCTTCTATCTCTTTCCACTTTGGAGAAACAGCAGTGTACACCCGGCATATGTTGGTGTACACCGCGCATGTTAAACTATGCGCGCTGTACACCAACATATGTGGGGTGTACACTGCTTTTTCTCCTCAAGGATTTGAGATAGAAGGCTGTCCTTTTGGTATTTACATGGTACCAGAAGGTTCTCTTAGTCCCCCAAAGGGCAACCTTTTATCTCTTTCCACTTTGGAGAAACAGCAGTGTACACCCGGCATATGTTGGTGTACACCGCACATGTTAAACTATGCGCGCTGTACACCAATATGTGCGGGGTGTACACCACTGTTTCTCCTCAAGGATTTGAGATAGAAGGCTGTCCTTGTGGTATTTGCATGGTACCAGAAGGTTCTCTTAGTCCCCCAAAGGGCAACCTTCTATCTCTTTCCAATTTGGAGAAACAGCAGTGTACACCCGGCATATGTTGGTGTACACCGCGCATGTTAAACTATGCGCGCTGTACACCAATATGTGCGGGGTGTACACCACTGTTTCTCCTCAAGGATTTGAGATAGAAGGCTGTCCTTTTGGTATTAACATGGTACCAGAAGGTTCTCTTAGTCCCCCAAAGGGCAACCTTTTATCTCTTTCCACTTTGGAGAAACAGCAGTGTACACCCGGCATATGTTGGTGTACACCGCACATGTTAAACTATGCGCGCTGTACACCAATATGTGCGGGGTGTACACCACTGTTTCTCCTCAAGGATTTGAGATAGAAGGCTGTCCTTGTGGTATTTACATGGTACCAGAAGGTTCTCTTAGTCCCCCAAAGGGCAACCTTCTATCTCTTTCCACTTTGGAGAAACAGCAGTGTACACCCGGCATATGTTGGTGTACACCGCACATGTTAAACTATGCGCGCTGTACACCAATATGTGCGGGGTGTACACCACTGTTTCTCCTCAAGGATTTGAGATAGAAGGCTGTCCTTTTGGTATTTACATGGTACCAGAAGGTTCTCTTAGTCCCCCAAAGGGCAACCTTTTATCTCTTTCCACTTTGGAGAAACAGCAGTGTACACCCGGCATATGTTGGTGTACACCGCACATGTTAAACTATGCACGGTGTACACCAACATATGCCGGGTGTACACTGCTGTTTCTCCTCAATGATTTGAGACAGGAGGCTGTTTTTGGTGTATTTACATGGTATCATAGGGTACTCTTAGTCCACCAAAGGGCAACCTTCTGTCTCCTTCCACTTTGGAGAAACAGCAGTGTCCAATCGTGTACACCTCGCATGTGTGAGTGTAAAAGTGTAAAAGAAAAAAAAAGGAGTTCCGACCTGCCTGAAAATTAACACGCTAAGAGTAGCCCTGGTGAGATGTGCATACTGGTATATCAGCCTTTTTGCCCCTGCTAATCCAGATAAATGACCGTGTGAATGGGAGCAAGGTCCCTATTCAAACATATGCGGGGTGTACACTTGACATTTTTAAACAAAGGTCACGGGGCTTCGCGGACCTTTGAAAGTGCAGTACAGAAACAATAGTTTGGTAAGTTACACGTACTGCTCCCCCATTACAGAATGTGCAGAGTTTTCGTCTCTGCCACTTTCAGTGGGTCAATGGTCAGGGAGTTAGGGAAAAAACGTACAACCGGACACACCTGTACATGGCCGGTGTACACATGTATTTGGGCTTGGTTGAGGGTGTTCCGAAAGGTCAAGTGGCCTGAAAATCGGGTGCCTAACTTGTCAGTCAGTGCCGTTCGAGGCTGTAAAGAGCTATTTCACCAAACCCACCTGCAAACCCCACATGCACCAACAGGCCTCACTTGGAGCCTAGCTAGAGTAATTAAGGTGGTGTACAGTGCTCTTTCTCCTAATCGCTTTGGGCTAGGATGCCATACTTTAAGTATGTTCAATTCAACATAGGAGAGTCTCAAACTTTTTCATATGAGCCTTCTAGGTCCCTCCACTGTGGCCAAAATGACCTGTTAATGTCCCTATGTTAACCTATGCTGGGTATACACAGAACCTATGCGGGGTGTGCACAGCAGTGTGTCCTCAACAATATAAGCTAGGAGGCTGTCCTTTCAGTATGTTTATGTCAACGTAGGATACTGTTCGTGTCTCGAACGCCAGCATTCTAGCTGCCTCCACTTTGGAACAGTCAACCTCCCATGTTAACGTATGCCGCGTGTACATGAACATATGTGAGGTGTACACACATATTTGTAACGTTTTAAGGGTGTTCCCAAAGTACTAGACGCGTCAAAATCGGATCACTCACTCATGAGTCGATGCCATTCCAGGCTGTGAAAAAAAAGTCAGTTATCTCCCCTAGGAAAAAAAACATCCTCACATCCTTCTGTCAAACAGGACATTGTTAGACTCATAGACTACGAGAGCATCCTGTCCAATGAGTTGATTGTTTTGATCAAAAATAAATAAATACTGTATATTGGAAGCTGAGGCTGAAATATGTTGTTCCTTGGCCCACCAAGAGCAATCTAAGCTTTGATTCATATCTGTGTGATGTTTGTAGGCTGTACAGTAGGCCCTACAGTAAAGGTGTACAGCGTGCATATGTTTATATCACAGCACTATACTCCCTTCTATTGAAATTATTTGAAGAGCTACGAGCCTGATATATTAGTATATTGAAGTCACCTTATGTCCCTCTAAAACCACCGAGTTTCAGCCTTCTAGCTTCCACCGCTTTAGACTGACCAGCCGTGTACACCTCACATTCCAGTGTACATCCCACAAAAGGTTAACCTGCGGGTGTACACTGCTGTTTCTCGCCAACGATTTGGGATAGGAGGCTGTCCTTTTAATATTTACACGGTACTATACTGTACTATTTGTCCCCAAAAGAGCAACCTTCTATCTCTTTCCACTTGGGAGAGACCGCAGTGTACACCCGGCATATGTTGGTGTACACCGCGCATATTAAACTATAAAGAGCAGAGACAAAAACTCTGCACATTCTGCAATGGGGTTACAGCATGAGTATCCAGACAGATAATTGTGTTTGTGCTCTGCTTTCATAGGTCCCCGAGGGCCTGTGACCTGTGTTACAACTCTAGAAAGGCTTCATTTGAGGCCTACTCCCATATCCGTACTTTAGGGGTTAGTTAGCTGAACTCTCTCATAACAGTCTTCAAGAGCATTGCCTTATGTGCCAGTGTATGGATTATTAGGTCTCTAGTCCTTTGGTAACACCTTCAAAGGTTGAAAAATTGGGTGTACAACTGCCATACAAATGAATGCATTCTTACACAAAGTGTCTTCCCGTGACACTACTAAACAGAGCAGAGACAAAAACTCTGCACATTCTGCAATGGGGTTATAGTATGAGTATCCAGACAGATAATTGTGTCTGTACTCTGCTTTTATAGGTCCCTGAGGGCCTGTGACCTGTGTTACAACTCTAAGAAAGGCTTAATTTGAGGCCTACTCCCACATATACCAAGGGATACACTGCTGTTTCTCCAAAGTGGAAAGAGATAGAAGGTTGCCCTTTGGGGGACTAAGAGAAACTTCTGGTACCATGTAAATACCACAAGGACAGCCTTCTATCTCAAATCCTTGAGGAGAAACAGTGGTGTACACCCCGCACATATTGGTGTACAGCGCGCATAGTTTAACATGTGCGGTGTACACCAACATATGCCGGGTGTACACTGCTGTTTCTCCAAAGTGGAAAGAGATAGAAGGTTGCCCTTTGGGGGACTAAGAGAACCTTCTGGTACCATGTAAATACCAAAAGGACAGCCTTCTATCTCAAATACTTGAGGAGAAACAGTGATGTACACCCCGCATATTTTGGTGTACAGCGCGCATAGTTTAACATGTGCAGTGTACACCAACATATGCCGGGTGTACACGGCTGTCTCCAAAGTGGAAAGAGATAGAAGGTTGCCCTTTGGGGGACTAAGAGAAGACTATAGTACCCTGTAAGTACTAAAATGACACCCTCCTATCTCAAAATCCTTGAGGAGAAAAAGCAGTGTACACCCCACACATATTGGTGTACAGCGCGCATAGTTTAACATGCGCGGTGTACACCAACATATGCCGGGTGTACACTGCTGTTTCTCCAAAGTGGAAAGAGATAGAAGGTTGCCCTTTGGGGGACTAAGAGAAACTTCTGGTACCATGTAAATACCACAAGGACAGCCTTCTATCTCAAATCCTTGAGGAGAAACAGTGGTGTACACCCCGCACATATTGGTGTACAGCGCGCATAGTTTAACATGTGCGGTGTACACCAACATATGCCGGGTGTACACTGCTGTTTCTCCAAAGTGGAAAGAGATAGAAAGTTGCCCTTTGGGGGACTAAGAGAAGACTATAGTACCCTGTAAGTACTAAAATGACACCCTCCTATCTCAAATCCTTGAGGAGAAAAAGCAGTGTACACCCCACATATGTTGGTGTACAGCGCGCATAGTTTAACATGCGCGGTGTACACCAACATATGCCGGGTGTATACTGCTGTTTCTCCAAAGTGGAAAGAGATAGAAGGTTGCCCTTTGGGGGACTAAGAGAACCTTCTGGTACCATGTAAATCCCAAAAGGACAGCCTTCTATCTCAAATCCTTGAGGAGAAACAGTGGTGTACACCCCGCACATATTGGTGTACAGCGCGCATAGTTTAACATGCGCGGTGTACAACAACATATGCCGGGTGTACACTGCTGTTTCTCCAAAGTGGTGGGGGCTAGGAGGCTGTAAAGCGGGGGTCCTCAAGTACCAAAGGGTGGGATGAACATACTCTGAGATCAGCCTCCTAACCCTAGCCACTTTGGAGATATTGACCTGAGACTGGCGTGTACAGCCGCAATAGGTTGGTGTACAGCCGCAATAGGTTTGCATGGTGAGTGTCCAGGCCAATATCTCCAAAGTGGCTGGGGGTAGGAGGCTCATAATGTAACCTCAGCATCCTCTTACCATAAGGGACAAGCCCTCCGAATACCGTAAGGATTGGAGAAAGTTGAATTTTACCCTCTTGGCTGCTGGAAGTCAATTTTGAGATTTTGAGATTTTGGTCAAAAATTCAAATTGCTCGGATTGCCTCGAAACACAGCACACTTAAAGAGTACCATGGAGGTATGAACATACTGCCATATCAGCCTCCTAGCCCCTGTCACTTTGGAGATATTGACCCGTACACTCACCATGCAAACCTATTGCGGCTGTACACCGCCCTATGGCAGCTGTACACGCCTGTCTCAGGTCAATATCTCCAAAGTGGCTGGGGGTAGGAGGCTGATCTCAGAGTATGTTCATGCCACTCCTTGGTACTTGAAGACCCCTGCTGTACAGCCTCCTAGCCCCCACCGTTTTGGAGAAATGTGGCGTGTACAGCCGCCATTGCTTTTGTACACAAACCTATGGCGGCGGTACACGCCACATTTCTCCAAAGTGGTGGGGGCTAGGAGGCTATGAAGCGGGGGTCCTCAAGTACCAAAAAGTGGGATGAACATACTCTGAGATCAGCCTCCTACCTTTAGCCACTTTGGAGATATTGACCTGAGACAGGCGTGTACAGCCGCAATAGGTCGGTGTACAGCCGCAATAGGTTTGCATGGTGAGTGTCCAGGCCAATATCTCCAAAGTGGCTGGGGGTAGGAGGCTCATAATGTAACCTCAGCATCCTCTTACCATAAGGGACAAGGCCTCCGAATACCGTAAGGATTGGAGAAAGTTGAATTTTACCCTCTTGGCTGCTGGAAGTCAATTTTGAGATTTTGAGATTTTGGTCAAAAATTCAAATTGCTCGGATTAACTCGAAACACAGCACACTTAAAGAGTACCATGGAGGTATGAACATACTGCCATATCAGCCTCCTAGGCCCTGTCACTTTGGAGATATTGACCCGTACACTCACCATGCAAACCTATTGCGGCTGTACACCGCCCTATGGCGGCTGTACACGCCTGTCTCAGGTCAATATCTCCAAAGTGGCTAAAGGGAGGAGGCTGATCTCAGAGTATGTTCATGCCACTCTTTGGTACTTGAGGACCCCCGCTTTATAGCCTCCTAGCCCCCACCGTTTTGGAGAAATGTGGCGTGTACAGCCGCCATTGCTTTTGTACACAAACCTATGGCGGCGGTACATGCCACATTTCTCAAAAGTGGTGGGGGCTAGGAGGCTATAAAGCGGGGGTCCACAAGTACCAAAGAGTGCGATGAACATACTCTGAGATCAGCCTCCTAGCCCTAGCCACTTTGGAGATATTGACCTGAGACAGGCGTGTACAGCCGCAATAGGTCGGTGTACAGCCGCAATAGGTTTGCATGGTGAGTGTCCAGGCCAATATCTCCAAAGTGGCTGGGGGTAGGAGGCTCATAATGTAACCTCAGCATCCTCTTACCATAAGGGACAAGGCCTCCGAATACCGTAAGGATTGGAGAAAGTTGAATTTTACCCTCTTGGCTGCTGGAAGTCAATTTTGAGATTTTGAGATTTTGGTCAAAAATTCAAATTGCTCGGATTGCCTCGAAACACAGCACACTTAAAGAGTTCCATGGAGGTATGAACATACTGCCATATCAGCCTCCTAGGCCCTGTCACTTTGGAGATATTGACCCGTACACTCACCATGCAAACCTATTGCGGCTGTACACCGCCCTATGGCGGCTGTACACGCCTGTCTCAGGTCAATATCTCCAAAGTGGCTAAAGGGAGGAGGCTGATCTCAGAGTATGTTCATGCCACTCTTTGGTACTTGAGGACCCCCGCTTTATAGCCTCCTAGCCCCCACCGTTTTGGAGAAATGTGGCGTGTACAGCCGCCATTGCTTTTGTACACAAACCTATGGCGGCGGTACACGCCACATTTCTCAAAAGTGGTGGGGGCTAGGAGGCTATAAAGCGGGGGTCCACAAGTACCAAAGAGTGCGATAAACATACTCTGAGATCAGCCTCCTACTCCCAACCGATCGTGAGAAACGGCCGCGTACAGCCCCCACATGTCAGTGTACACGGGTCAATATCTCCAAAGATTCTTGGTCTAGGAGGCTGATATGGCAGTATGTTCATGTCTCCATGGTGTACTGTTACTGTGCATAGGTTTCGAGCCAATCCGAGCAATTTTAATTTTAACATGTAAACCTATGGCGGTTGTACACCGACCTATGGCGGCTGTACACGCCTGTTTCTCCAAACTGGTGCATGATAGGAGGCTATCGCTCGGTGGTGTTAAAGTACCAAGTGTTGACACTAACATACTGGAATATCAGCCTCCTAGCTCTCCGTTAAGTGTGGAAATAAAGGAATGTACAGCCGCCATATAAACCTATTGGCACTGTACGCCTTTCCCGTACGGCCTACAAACATCCCACAGATATGAATCAAAACTTAGATTGCTCTAGAGTGTCCAAGGATCAACATATTTCAGCGTCAGCCCCCAAGATTAAGCGGTTTTCTTAATTGATCAAAATGATCAATTCTTGCACAGAAGGGTGTTGTACTCTAAGAGCCTGACAGTGTCCTGGTTCAAATTTGGAGATATGTGAGGATTTTTTTTTTCTAGAGGGGTTAGCTGAAATTTCTCTGCACAGTCTCGATGGACACTCACTCATGACCCACTGACCCGATTTTGAGGCCTCTAGTGCTTTCGGAACCCCCTCTGTACAGAAAA
Source organism: Borostomias antarcticus (assembly GCF_949987555.1). Lineage (NCBI taxonomy): Eukaryota > Metazoa > Chordata > Actinopteri > Stomiiformes > Stomiidae > Borostomias > Borostomias antarcticus. The sequence goes on from NC_140253.1 coordinate 14,528,544, forward strand.
ACAATGTGCGTGTACAGGCGCCATAGGAATTCGGCGGCTGTACACATTCTCCCTAAGTCGCTTCCCGTAACCCGACCGAAGGTAGCAGAGACGAAAGCTCTGCACATTCTGCAATGGCAGGGCATGCTGAGTAACTGACCCGAGTACTGTGTCTGTACTGTGCATGTAAAGGTCCTCCAGGGGCTGTGACCTTTGTTTCAAAAGGTCATGTGTACAACGGCAACAGTTTCAATGGTGAGGACATTCCTATGGCGGTTGTACACATCATCTTTTTAATTTTTAAAGGTGTTGTCAAAGCAGTAGGAGGCTGATCTCAGAGTATGTTCATCCCACCCTTTGGTACTTGAGGACCCCCGCTTTATAGCCTCCTAGCCCCCACCGCTTTGGAGAAATTTGGCGTGTACAGCCGCCATACATTCCTATGGCGGCTGTACACATCATCTCCAAATTGACAGGGGCTAGGAGGCTGATATGGCAGTATGTTTATGTCTCCATGGTGTAATGTTACTGTGCATAGGTTTCGAGCAAATCGGAGCAATTTTAATTTTAACATGTAAACCTATTGCTGTTGTACACGAACTCTGTGGTGCCTGTACACGCCTGTGTACTGTAGCGTATTAAAAGAAATCGAGCGGTCCGATCGGTCCGAAACCCGTACGGCCCTTTGTCCTCGAGGTGCCGATCACGCACGCCGGATTTCGTGCCGAACGGACCGCTCTGAATACCCCGTTCTCCGATTGGCCCATATGTGACGCTCCGATTGGTCCGCCGTACAGAGAGCCCATAGGCCCCGAGGGCCTGATCACGCTCACCGAAGGGCGTGCCGATCGGAAAACTTTGAAAATGTAGCTCTCTGATTGGTCCGAAACTCCGCACGCCGTTAGGCCACGGTCGGGCCTCCACCCTGACCGGACGTCAGCCCAATCGGTGGGGGTCAAACTCAAAACCGGCCCGAGACACTTTTGGCCACCAGGGGGCTCATCGGCGCCCTCCGGAGGGCGCACGGTTCGGATTTGGCGAGGCCACGCCCCAAAACGGCGCTCAGAAAGGTCACGTGGTCAAAAACGCCATTTTCCCATTGAAAAGTATGCGCGCTGTACACAGTGTACAGCCAGCGAGGCCATGCCCAAAAATGGTGTTCTGGAAGGTCACATGGTCAAAAACGCTGTTATTACATTGAAAAGTATGTGTGCTGTACATGGTGTACAGCCGGAAAGGCCACGCCCCAAAACGGCGTTCTGAAAGGTCACATGGTCAAAAACGCTGTTTTCCCATTGAAAAGTATGTGTGCTGTACATGGTGTACAGCCGGAAAGGCCACGCCCCAAAACGGCGTTCTGAAAGGTCACATGGTCAAAAACGCTGTTATTACATTGAAAAGTATGTGTGCTGTACATGGTGTACAGCCGGAAAGGCCACGCCCCAAAACGGCGTTCTGAAAGGTCACATGGTCAAAAACGCTGTTTTCCCATTGAAAAGTATGTGTGCTGTACACGGCGTACACCCGCCATATTTTGCATATATTGCCTCAGAGGTATGGAGGTGGCGCCCCCTATGGTCGAAATGGCCACTGTGCACTTTGTGTACAGCCGGGGTCCAGGTGTACATTTGGAGCGTACACCCCACATTATAAAAACATTGGGGGTGTACACAGATTTTGGAGCGCATGTACAACGGCTCAACTTTAAGTACAGCCGGCATAGGTTCCATTCAAAAAAATGTACACCCGCCATACTTTTTTCGAGAGTTGTCTAACTGAGAAAAGCGTTCTTCAGGCATGGAAACACAAGAGGTGAAAAGGTGAATAAAAGCATTTCTACCACAATAATCTATGTTCTAATGATGACTCCTATAATGGTGCGTGCTCTTCTACATGGGAGAGACATTCATATTGACCAATATAACTCGGGGCGCATGGAAAATCAAAATGTTCCTAAGACACCTATCTCTCACTGAGAAAAGCGTTCTTCAGGCATGGAAACACAAGAGGTGAAAAGGTGAATAAAAGCATTTCTACCACAATAATCTATGTTCTAATGATGACTCCTATAATGGTGCGTGCTCTTCTACATGGGAGAGACATTCATATTGACCAATATAACTCGGGGCGCATGGAAAGTCAAAATGTTCCTAAGACACCTCTCTCTCACTGAGAAAAGCGTTCTTCAGGCATGGAAACACAAGAGGTGAAAAGGTGAATAAAAGCATTTCTACCACAATAATCTATGTTCTAATGATGACTCCTATAATGGTGCGTGCTCTTCTACATGGGAGAGACATTCATATTGACCAATATAACTCGGGGCGCATGGAAAGTCAAAATGTTCCTAAGACACCTCTCTCTCACTGAGAAAAGCGTTTTTCAGGCATGGAACACAAGAGGTGAAAAGGTGAATAAAAGCAATTCTACCACAATAATCTATGTTCTAATGATGACTCCTATAATGGTGCGTGCTCTTCTACATGGGAGAGACATTCATATTGACCAAAATAACTCGGGGCGCATGGAAAGTCAAAATGTTCCTAAGACACCTCTCTCTCACTGAGAAAAGCGTTTTTCAGGCATGGAACACAAGAGGTGAAAAGGTGAATAAAAGCAATTCTACCACAATAATCTATGTTCTAATGATGACTCCTATAATGGTGCGTGCTCTTCTACATGGGAGACATTCATATTGACCAAAATAACTCGGGGCGCATGGAAAGTCAAAATGTTCCTAAGACACCTCTCTCTCACTGAGAAAAGCGTTCTTCAGGCATGGAAACACAAGAGGTGAAAAGGTGAATAAAAGCATTTCTACCACAATAATCTATGTTCTAATGATGACTCCTATAATGGTGCGTGCTCTTCTACATGGGAGAGACATTCATATTGACCAATATAACTCGGGGCGCATGGAAAGTCAAAATGTTCCTAAGACACCTCTCTCTCACTGAGAAAAGCGTTCTTCAGGCATGGAAACACAAGAGGTGAAAAGGTGAATAAAAGCATTTCTACCACAATAATCTATGTTCTAATGATGACTCCTATAATGGTGCGTGCTCTTCTACATGGGAGAGACATTCATATTGACCAATATAACTCGGGGCGCATGGAAAGTCAAAATGTTCCTAAGACACCGCTCTCTCACTGAGAAAAGCGTTCTTCAGGCATGGAAACACAAGAGGTGAAAAGGTGAATAAAAGCAATTCTACCACAATAATCTATGTTCTAATGATGACTCCTATAATGGTGCGTGCTCTTCTACATGGGAGAGACATTCATATTGACCAAAATAACTCGGGGCGCATGGAAAGTCAAAATGTTCCTAAGACACCTCTCTCTCACTGAGAAAAGCGTTCTTCAGGCATGGAAACACAAGAGGTGAAAAGGTGAATAAAAGCATTTCTACCACAATAATCTATGTTCTAATGATGACTCCTATAATGGTGCGTGCTCTTCTACATGGGAGAGACATTCATATTGACCAATATAACTCGGGGCGCATGGAAAGTCAAAATGTTCCTAAGACACCTCTCTCTCACTGAGAAAAGCGTTCTTCAGGCATGGAAACACAAGAGGTGAAAAGGTGAATAAAAGCATTTCTACCACAATAATCTATGTTCTAATGATGACTCCTATAATGGTGCGTGCTCTTCTACATGGGAGAGACATTCATATTGACCAATATAACTCGGGGCGCATGGAAAGTCAAAATGTTCCTAAGACACCTCTCTCTCACTGAGAAAAGCGTTCTTCAGGCATGGAAACACAAGAGGTGAAAAGGTGAATAAAAGCATTTCTACCACAATAATCTATGTTCTAATGATGACTCCTATAATGGTGCGTGCTCTTCTACATGGGAGAGACATTCATATTGACCAAAATAACTCGGGGCGCATGGAAAGTCAAAATGTTCCTAAGACACCTCTCTCTCACTGAGAAAAGCGTTCTTCAGGCATGGAAACACAAGAGGTGAAAAGGTGAATAAAAGCATTTCTACCACAATAATCTATGTTCTAATGATGACTCCTATAATGGTGCGTGCTCTTCTACATGGGAGAGACATTCATATTGACCAATATAACTCGGGGCGCATGGAAAGTCAAAATGTTCCTAAGACACCTCTCTCTCACTGAGAAAAGCGTTCTTCAGGCATGGAAACACAAGAGGTGAAAAGGTGAATAAAAGCATTTCTACCACAATAATCTATGTTCTAATGATGACTCCTATAATGGTGCGTGCTCTTCTACATGGGAGAGACATTCATATTGACCAATATAACTCGGGGCGCATGGAAAGTCAAAATGTTCCTAAGACACCTCTCTCTCACTGAGAAAAGCGTTCTTCAGGCATGGAAACACAAGAGGTGAAAAGGTGAATAAAAGCATTTCTACCACAATAATCTATGTTCTAATGATGACTCCTATAATGGTGCGTGCTCTTCTACATGGGAGAGACATTCATATTGACCAAAATAACTCGGGGCGCATGGAAAGTCAAAATGTTCCTAAGACACCTCTCTCTCACTGAGAAAAGCGTTCTTCAGGCATGGAAACACAAGAGGTGAAAAGGTGAATAAAAGCATTTCTACCACAATAATCTATGTTCTAATGATGACTCCTATAATGGTGCGTGCTCTTCTACATGGGAGAGACATTCATATTGACCAATATAACTCGGGGCGCATGGAAAGTCAAAATGTTCCTAAGACACCTCTCTCTCACTGAGAAAAGCGTTCTTCAGGCATGGAAACACAAGAGGTGAAAAGGTGAATAAAAGCATTTCTACCACAATAATCTATGTTCTAATGATGACTCCTATAATGGTGCGTGCTCTTCTACATGGGAGAGACATTCAATTGACCAAAATAACTCGGGGCGCATGGAAAGTCAAAATGTTCCTAAGACACCTCTCTCTCACTGAGAAAAGCGTTCTTCAGGCATGGAAACACAAGAGGTGAAAAGGTGAATAAAAGCATTTCTACCACAATAATCTATGTTCTAATGATGACTCCTATAATGGTGCGTGCTCTTCTACATGGGAGAGACATTCATATTGACCAATATAACTCGGGGCGCATGGAAAGTCAAAATGTTCCTAAGACACCTCTCTCTCACTGAGAAAAGCGTTTTTCAGGCATGGAACACAAGAGGTGAAAAGGTGAATAAAAGCAATTCTACCACAATAATCTATGTTCTAATGATGACTCCTATAATGGTGCGTGCTCTTCTACATGGGAGACATTCATATTGACCAAAATAACTCGGGGCGCATGGAAAGTCAAAATGTTCCTAAGACACCTCTCTCTCACTGAGAAAAGCGTTCTTCAGGCATGGAAACACAAGAGGTGAAAAGGTGAATAAAAGCATTTCTACCACAATAATCTATGTTCTAATGATGACTCCTATAATGGTGCGTGCTCTTCTACATGGGAGAGACATTCATATTGACCAAAATAACTCGGGGCGCATGGAAAGTCAAAATGTTCCTAAGACACCTCTCTCTCACTGAGAAAAGCGTTCTTCAGGCATGGAAACACAAGAGGTGAAAAGGTGAATAAAAGCATTTCTACCACAATAATCTATGTTCTAATGATGACTCCTATAATGGTGCGTGCTCTTCTACATGGGAGAGACATTCATATTGACCAAAATAACTCGGGGCGCATGGAAAGTCAAAATGTTCCTAAGACACCTCTCTCTCACTGAGAAAAGCGTTTTTCAGGCATGGAACACAAGAGGTGAAAAGGTGAATAAAAGCAATTCTACCACAATAATCTATGTTCTAATGATGACTCCTATAATGGTGCGTGCTCTTCTACATGGGAGACATTCATATTGACCAAAATAACTCGGGGCGCATGGAAAGTCAAAATGTTCCTAAGACACCTCTCTCTCACTGAGAAAAGCGTTCTTCAGGCATGGAAACACAAGAGGTGAAAAGGTGAATAAAAGCATTTCTACCACAATAATCTATGTTCTAATGATGACTCCTATAATGGTGCGTGCTCTTCTACATGGGAGAGACATTCATATTGACCAATATAACTCGGGGCGCATGGAAAGTCAAAATGTTCCTAAGACACCTCTCTCTCACTGAGAAAAGCGTTCTTCAGGCATGGAAACACAAGAGGTGAAAAGGTGAATAAAAGCATTTCTACCACAATAATCTATGTTCTAATGATGACTCCTATAATGGTGCGTGCTCTTCTACATGGGAGAGACATTCATATTGACCAATATAACTCGGGGCGCATGGAAAGTCAAAATGTTCCTAAGACACCGCTCTCTCACTGAGAAAAGCGTTCTTCAGGCATGGAAACACAAGAGGTGAAAAGGTGAATAAAAGCAATTCTACCACAATAATCTATGTTCTAATGATGACTCCTATAATGGTGCGTGCTCTTCTACATGGGAGAGACATTCATATTGACCAAAATAACTCGGGGCGCATGGAAAGTCAAAATGTTCCTAAGACACCTCTCTCTCACTGAGAAAAGCGTTCTTCAGGCATGGAAACACAAGAGGTGAAAAGGTGAATAAAAGCATTTCTACCACAATAATCTATGTTCTAATGATGACTCCTATAATGGTGCGTGCTCTTCTACATGGGAGACATTCATATTGACCAAAATAACTCGGGGCGCATGGAAAGTCAAAATGTTCCTAAGACACCTCTCTCTCACTGAGAAAAGCGTTCTTCAGGCATGGAAACACAAGAGGTGAAAAGGTGAATAAAAGCATTTCTACCACAATAATCTATGTTCTAATGATGACTCCTATAATGGTGCGTGCTCTTCTACATGGGAGAGACATTCATATTGACCAATATAACTCGGGGCGCATGGAAAGTCAAAATGTTCCTAAGACACCTCTCTCTCACTGAGAAAAGCGTTCTTCAGGCATGGAAACACAAGAGGTGAAAAGGTGAATAAAAGCATTTCTACCACAGTAATCTATGTTCTAATGATGACTCCTATAATGGTGCGTGCTCTTCTACATGGGAGAGACATTCATATTGACCAATATAACTCGGGGCGCATGGAAAGTCAAAATGTTCCTAAGACACCTCTCTCTCACTGAGAAAAGCGTTCTTCAGGCATGGAAACACAAGAGGTGAAAAGGTGAATAAAAGCATTTCTACCACAATAATCTATGTTCTAATGATGACTCCTATAATGGTGCGTGCTCTTCTACATGGGAGAGACATTCATATTGACCAAAATAACTCGGGGCGCATGGAAAGTCAAAATGTTCCTAAGACACCTCTCTCTCACTGAGAAAAGCGTTCTTCAGGCATGGAAACACAAGAGGTGAAAAGGTGAATAAAAGCATTTCTACCACAATAATCTATGTTCTAATTATGACTCCTATAATGGTGCGTGCTCTTCTACATGGGAGAGACATTCATATTGACCAATATAACTCGGGGCGCATGGAAAGTCAAAATGTTCCTAAGACACCTCTCTCTCACTGAGAAAAGCGTTCTTCAGGCATGGAAACACAAGAGGTGAAAAGGTGAATAAAAGCATTTCTACCACAATAATCTATGTTCTAATGATGACTCCTATAATGGTGCGTGCTCTTCTACATGGGAGAGACATTCATATTGACCAAAATAACTCGGGGCGCATGGAAAGTCAAAATGTTCCTAAGACACCTCTCTCTCACTGAGAAAAGCGTTCTTCAGGCATGGAAACACAAGAGGTGAAAAGGTGAATAAAAGCATTTCTACCACAATAATCTATGTTCTAATGATGACTCCTATAATGGTGCGTGCTCTTCTACATGGGAGAGACATTCATATTGACCAAAATAACTCGGGGCGCATGGAAAGTCAAAATGTTCCTAAGACACCTCTCTCTCACTGAGAAAAGCGTTCTTCAGGCATGGAACACAAGAGGTGAAAAGGTGAATAAAAGCAATTCTACCACAATAATCTATGTTCTAATGATGACTCCTATAATGGTGCGTGCTCTTCTACATGGGAGAGACATTCATATTGACCAATATAACTCGGGACGCATGGAAAGTCAAAATGTTCCTAAGACACCTCTCTCTCACTGAGAAAAGCGTTCTTCAGGCATGGAAACACAAGAGGTGAAAAGGTGAATAAAAGCATTTCTACCACAATAATCTATGTTCTAATGATGACTCCTATAATGGTGCGTGCTCTTCTACATGGGAGAGACATTCATATTGACCAAAATAACTCGGGGCGCATGGAAAGTCAAAATGTTCCTAAGACACCTCTCTCTCACTGAGAAAAGCGTTTTTCAGGCATGGAACACAAGAGGTGAAAAGGTGAATAAAAGCAATTCTACCACAATAATCTATGTTCTAATGATGACTCCTATAATGGTGCGTGCTCTTCTACATGGGAGACATTCATATTGACCAAAATAACTCGGGGCGCATGGAAAGTCAAAATGTTCCTAAGACACCTCTCTCTCACTGAGAAAAGCGTTCTTCAGGCATGGAAACACAAGAGGTGAAAAGGTGAATAAAAGCATTTCTACCACAATAATCTATGTTCTAATGATGACTCCTATAATGGTGCGTGCTCTTCTACATGGGAGAGACATTCATATTGACCAATATAACTCGGGGCGCATGGAAAGTCAAAATGTTCCTAAGACACCTCTCTCTCACTGAGAAAAGCGTTCTTCAGGCATGGAAACACAAGAGGTGAAAAGGTGAATAAAAGCATTTCTACCACAATAATCTATGTTCTAATGATGACTCCTATAATGGTGCGTGCTCTTCTACATGGGAGAGACATTCATATTGACCAATATAACTCGGGGCGCATGGAAAGTCAAAATGTTCCTAAGACACCGCTCTCTCACTGAGAAAAGCGTTCTTCAGGCATGGAAACACAAGAGGTGAAAAGGTGAATAAAAGCATTTCTACCACAATAATCTATGTTCTAATGATGACTCCTATAATGGTGCGTGCTCTTCTACATGGGAGAGACATTCATATTGACCAAAATAACTCGGGGCGCATGGAAAGTCAAAATGTTCCTAAGACACCTCTCTCTCACTGAGAAAAGCGTTCTTCAGGCATGGAAACACAAGAGGTGAAAAGGTGAATAAAAGCATTTCTACCACAATAATCTATGTTCTAATGATGACTCCTATAATGGTGCGTGCTCTTCTACATGGGAGAGACATTCATATTGACCAATATAACTCGGGGCGCATGGAAAGTCAAAATGTTCCTAAGACACCTCTCTCTCACTGAGAAAAGCGTTCTTCAGGCATGGAAACACAAGAGGTGAAAAGGTGAATAAAAGCATTTCTACCACAATAATCTATGTTCTAATGATGACTCCTATAATGGTGCGTGCTCTTCTACATGGGAGAGACATTCATATTGACCAATATAACTCGGGGCGCATGGAAAGTCAAAATGTTCCTAAGACACCTCTCTCTCACTGAGAAAAGCGTTCTTCAGGCATGGAAACACAAGAGGTGAAAAGGTGAATAAAAGCATTTCTACCACAATAATCTATGTTCTAATGATGACTCCTATAATGGTGCGTGCTCTTCTACATGGGAGAGACATTCATATTGACCAATATAACTCGGGGCGCATGGAAAGTCAAAATGTTCCTAAGACACCTCTCTCTCACTGAGAAAAGCGTTCTTCAGGCATGGAAACACAAGAGGTGAAAAGGTGAATAAAAGCATTTCTACCACAATAATCTATGTTCTAATGATGACTCCTATAATGGTGCGTGCTCTTCTACATGGGAGAGACATTCATATTGACCAAAATAACTCGGGGCGCATGGAAAGTCAAAATGTTCCTAAGACACCTCTCTCTCACTGAGAAAAGCGTTCTTCAGGCATGGAAACACAAGAGGTGAAAAGGTGAATAAAAGCATTTCTACCACAATAATCTATGTTCTAATTATGACTCCTATAATGGTGCGTGCTCTTCTACATGGGAGAGACATTCATATTGACCAATATAACTCGGGGCGCATGGAAAGTCAAAATGTTCCTAAGACACCTCTCTCTCACTGAGAAAAGCGTTCTTCAGGCATGGAAACACAAGAGGTGAAAAGGTGAATAAAAGCATTTCTACCACAATAATCTATGTTCTAATGATGACTCCTATAATGGTGCGTGCTCTTCTACATGGGAGAGACATTCATATTGACCAAAATAACTCGGGGCGCATGGAAAGTCAAAATGTTCCTAAGACACCTCTCTCTCACTGAGAAAAGCGTTCTTCAGGCATGGAAACACAAGAGGTGAAAAGGTGAATAAAAGCATTTCTACCACAATAATCTATGTTCTAATGATGACTCCTATAATGGTGCGTGCTCTTCTACATGGGAGAGACATTCATATTGACCAAAATAACTCGGGGCGCATGGAAAGTCAAAATGTTCCTAAGACACCTCTCTCTCACTGAGAAAAGCGTTCTTCAGGCATGGAACACAAGAGGTGAAAAGGTGAATAAAAGCAATTCTACCACAATAATCTATGTTCTAATGATGACTCCTATAATGGTGCGTGCTCTTCTACATGGGAGAGACATTCATATTGACCAATATAACTCGGGACGCATGGAAAGTCAAAATGTTCCTAAGACACCTCTCTCTCACTGAGAAAAGCGTTCTTCAGGCATGGAAACACAAGAGGTGAAAAGGTGAATAAAAGCATTTCTACCACAATAATCTATGTTCTAATGATGACTCCTATAATGGTGCGTGCTCTTCTACATGGGAGAGACATTCATATTGACCAAAATAACTCGGGGCGCATGGAAAGTCAAAATGTTCCTAAGACACCTCTCTCTCACTGAGAAAAGCGTTTTTCAGGCATGGAACACAAGAGGTGAAAAGGTGAATAAAAGCAATTCTACCACAATAATCTATGTTCTAATGATGACTCCTATAATGGTGCGTGCTCTTCTACATGGGAGACATTCATATTGACCAAAATAACTCGGGGCGCATGGAAAGTCAAAATGTTCCTAAGACACCTCTCTCTCACTGAGAAAAGCGTTCTTCAGGCATGGAAACACAAGAGGTGAAAAGGTGAATAAAAGCATTTCTACCACAATAATCTATGTTCTAATGATGACTCCTATAATGGTGCGTGCTCTTCTACATGGGAGAGACATTCATATTGACCAATATAACTCGGGGCGCATGGAAAGTCAAAATGTTCCTAAGACACCTCTCTCTCACTGAGAAAAGCGTTCTTCAGGCATGGAAACACAAGAGGTGAAAAGGTGAATAAAAGCATTTCTACCACAATAATCTATGTTCTAATGATGACTCCTATAATGGTGCGTGCTCTTCTACATGGGAGAGACATTCATATTGACCAATATAACTCGGGGCGCATGGAAAGTCAAAATGTTCCTAAGACACCTCTCTCTCACTGAGAAAAGCGTTCTTCAGGCATGGAAACACAAGAGGTGAAAAGGTGAATAAAAGCATTTCTACCACAATAATCTATGTTCTAATGATGACTCCTATAATGGTGCGTGCTCTTCTACATGGGAGAGACATTCATATTGACCAAAATAACTCGGGGCGCATGGAAAGTCAAAATGTTCCTAAGACACCTCTCTCTCACTGAGAAAAGCGTTCTTCAGGCATGGAAACACAAGAGGTGAAAAGGTGAATAAAAGCATTTCTACCACAATAATCTATGTTCTAATTATGACTCCTATAATGGTGCGTGCTCTTCTACATGGGAGAGACATTCATATTGACCAATATAACTCGGGGCGCATGGAAAGTCAAAATGTTCCTAAGACACCTCTCTCTCACTGAGAAAAGCGTTCTTCAGGCATGGAAACACAAGAGGTGAAAAGGTGAATAAAAGCATTTCTACCACAATAATCTATGTTCTAATGATGACTCCTATAATGGTGCGTGCTCTTCTACATGGGAGAGACATTCATATTGACCAAAATAACTCGGGGCGCATGGAAAGTCAAAATGTTCCTAAGACACCTCTCTCTCACTGAGAAAAGCGTTCTTCAGGCATGGAAACACAAGAGGTGAAAAGGTGAATAAAAGCATTTCTACCACATAATCTATGTTCTAATGATGACTCCTATAATGGTGCGTGCTCTTCTACATGGGAGAGACATTCATATTGACCAAATAACTCGGGGCGCATGGAAAGTCAAAATGTTCCTAAGACACCTCTCTCTCACTGAGAAAAGCGTTCTTCAGGCATGGAAACACAAGAGGTGAAAAGGTGAATAAAGCAATTCTACCACAATAATCTATGTTCTAATGATGACTCCTATAATGGTGCGTGCTCTTCTACATGGGAGAGACATTCATATTGACCAATATAACTCGGGACGCATGGAAAGTCAAAATGTTCCTAAGACACCTCTCTCTCACTGAGAAAAGCGTTCTTCAGGCATGGAAACACAAGAGGTGAAAAGGTGAATAAAGCATTCTACCACAATAATCTATGTTCTAATGATGACTCCTATAATGGTGCGTGCTCTTCTACATGGGAGAGACATTCATATTGACCAAAATACTCGGGGCGCATGGAAAGTCAAAATGTTCCTAAGACACCTCTCTCTCACTGAGAAAAGCGTTTTTCAGGCATGGAACACAAGAGGTGAAAAGGTGAATAAAAGCAATTCTACCACAATAATCTATGTTCTAATGATGACTCCTATAATGGTGCGTGCTCTTCTACATGGGAGACATTCATATTGACCAAAATAACTCGGGGCGCATGGAAAGTCAAATGTTCCTAAGACACCTCTCTCTCACTGAGAAAAGCGTTCTTCAGGCATGGAAACACAAGAGGTGAAAAGGTGAATAAAAGCATTTCTACCACAATAATCTATGTTCTAATGATGACTCCTATAATGGTGCGTGCTCTTCTACATGGGAGAGACATTCATATTGACCAATATAACTCGGGGCGCATGGAAAGTCAAAATGTTCCTAAGACACCTCTCTCTCACTGAGAAAAGCGTTCTTCAGGCATGGAAACACAAGAGGTGAAAAGGTGAATAAAAGCATTTCTACCACAATAATCTATGTTCTAATGATGACTCCTATAATGGTGCGTGCTCTTCTACATGGGAGAGACATTCATATTGACCAATATAACTCGGGGCGCATGGAAAGTCAAAATGTTCCTAAGACACCGCTCTCTCACTGAGAAAAGCGTTCTTCAGGCATGGAAACACAAGAGGTGAAAAGGTGAATAAAAGCATTTCTACCACAATAATCTATGTTCTAATGATGACTCCTATAATGGTGCGTGCTCTTCTACATGGGAGAGACATTCATATTGACCAAAATAACTCGGGGCGCATGGAAAGTCAAAATGTTCCTAAGACACCTCTCTCTCACTGAGAAAAGCGTTCTTCAGGCATGGAAACACAAGAGGTGAAAAGGTGAATAAAAGCATTTCTACCACAATAATCTATGTTCTAATGATGACTCCTATAATGGTGCGTGCTCTTCTACATGGAGAGACATTCATATTGACCAAAATAACTCGGGGCGCATGGAAAGTCAAAATGTTCCTAAGACACCTCTCTCTCACTGAGAAAAGCGTTCTTCAGGCATGGAAACACAAGAGGTGAAAAGGTGAATAAAAGCATTTCTACCACAATAATCTATGTTCTAATGATGACTCCTATAATGGTGCGTGCTCTTCTACATGGGAGAGACATTCATATTGACCAAAATAACTCGGGGCGCATGGAAAGTCAAAATGTTCCTAAGACACCTCTCTCTCACTGAGAAAAGCGTTCTTCAGGCATGGAACACAAGAGGTCAAAAGGTGAATAAAAGCAATTCTACCACAATAATCTATGTTCTAATGATGACTCCTATAATGGTGCGTGCTCTTCTACATGGGAGAGACATTCATATTGACCAATATAACTCGGGGCGCATGGAAAGTCAAAATGTTCCTAAGACACCTCTCTCTCACTGAGAAAATCGTTCTTCAGGCATGGAAACACAAGAGGTGAAAAGGTGAATAAAAGCATTTCTACCACAATAATCTATGTTCTAATGATGACTCCTATAATGGTGCGTGCTCTTCTACATGGGAGAGACATTCATATTGACCAAAATAACTCGGGGCGCATGGAAAGTCAAAATGTTCCTAAGACACCTCTCTCTCACTGAGAAAAGCGTTCTTCAGGCATGGAACACAAGAGGTGAAAAGGTGAATAAAAGCAATTCTACCACAATAATCTATGTTCTAATGATGACTCCTATAATGGTGCGTGCTCTTCTACATGGGAGAGACATTCATATTGACCAATATAACTCGGGGCGCATGGAAAGTCAAAATGTTCCTAAGACACCTCTCTCTCACTGAGAAAAGCGTTCTTCAGGCATGGAAACACAAGAGGTGAAAAGGTGAATAAAAGCATTTCTACCACAATAATCTATGTTCTAATGATGACTCCTATAATGGTGCGTGCTCTTCTACATGGGAGAGACATTCATATTGACCAATATAACTCGGGGCGCATGGAAAGTCAAAATGTTCCTAAGACACCTCTCTCTCACTGAGAAAAGCGTTTTCAGGCATGGAACACAAGAGGTGAAAAGGTGAATAAAAGCAATTCTACCACAATAATCTATGTTCTAATGATGACTCCTATAATGGTGCGTGCTCTTCTACATGGGAGAGACATTCATATTGACCAATATAACTCGGGGCGCATGGAAAGTCAAAATGTTCCTAAGACACCTCTCTCTCACTGAGAAAAGCGTTCTTCAGGCATGGAACACAAGAGGTGAAAAGGTGAATAAAAGCATTTCTACCACAATAATCTATGTTCTAATGATGACTCCTATAATGGTGCGTGCTCTTCTACATGGGAGAGACATTCATATTGACCAATATAACTCGGGGCGCATGGAAAGTCAAAATGTTCCTAAGACACCTCTCTCTCACTGAGAAAAGCGTTCTTCAGGCATGGAAACACAAGAGGTGAAAAGGTGAATAAAAGCATTTCTACCACAATAATCTATGTTCTAATGATGACTCCTATAATGGTGCGTGCTCTTCTACATGGGAGAGACATTCATATTGACCAATATAACTCGGGGCGCATGGAAAGTCAAAATGTTCCTAAGACACCTCTCTCTCACTGAGAAAAGCGTTCTTCAGGCATGGAAACACAAGAGGTGAAAAGGTGACTAAAAGCATTTCTACCACAATAATCTATGTTCTAATGATGACTCCTATAATGGTGCGTGCTCTTCTACATGGGAGAGACATTCATATTGACCAAAATAACTCGGGCGCATGGAAAGTCAAAATGTTCCTAAGACACCTCTCTCTCACTGAGAAAAGCGTTCTTCAGGCATGGAACACAAGAGGTGAAAAGGTGAATAAAAGCATTTCTACCACAATAATCTATGTTCTAATGATGACTCCTATAATGGTGCGTGCTCTTCTACATGGGAGAGACATTCATATTGACCAAAATAACTCGGGGCGCATGGAAAGTCAAAATGTTCCTAAGACACCTCTCTCTCACTGAGAAAAGCGTTCTTCAGCATGGAAACACAAGAGGTGAAAAGGTGAATAAAAGCATTTCTACCACAATAATCTATGTTCTAATGATGACTCCTATAATGGTGCGTGCTCTTCTACATGGGAGAGACATTCATATTGACCAAAATAACTCGGGGCGCATGGAAAGTCAAAATGTTCCTAAGACACCTCTCTCTCACTGAGAAAAGCGTTCTTCAGGCATGGAAACACAAGAGGTGAAAAGGTGAATAAAAGCATTTCTACCACAATAATCTATGTTCTAATGATGACTCCTATAATGGTGCGTGCTCTTCTACATGGGAGAGACATTCATATTGACCAAAATAACTCGGGGCGCATGGAAAGTCAAAATGTTTCCTAAGACACCTCTCTCTCACTGAGAAAAGCGTTCTTCAGGCATGGAAACACAAGAGGTGAAAAGGTGAATAAAAGCATTTCTACCACAATAATCTATGTTCTAATGATGACTCCTATAATGGTGCGTGCTCTTCTACATTGGAGAGACATTCATATTGACCAAAATAACTCGGGGCGCATGGAAAGTCAAAATGTTCCTAAGACACCTCTCTCTCACTGAGAAAAAGCGTTCTTCAGGCATGGAACACAAGAGGTGAAAAGGTGAATAAAGCAATTCTACCACAATAATCTATGTTCTAATGATGACTCCTATAATGGTGCGTGCTCTTCTACATGGGAGAGACATTCATATTGACCAATATAACTCGGGGCGCATGGAAAGTCAAAATGTTCCTAAGACACCTCTCTCTCACTGAGAAAAGCGTTCTTCAGGCATGGAACACAAGAGGTGAAAGGTGAATAAAAGCATTTCTACCACAATAATCTATGTTCTAATGATGACTCCTATAATGGTGCGTGCTCTTCTACATGGGAGAGACATTCATATTGACCAAAATAACTCGGGCGCATGGAAAGTCAAAATGTTCCTAGAGACACCCTCTCTCTCACTGAGAAAAGCGTTTTCAGGCATGGAACACAAGAGGTGAAAAGGTGAATAAAAGCAATTCTACCACAATAATCTATGTTCTAATGATGACTCCTATAATGGTGCGTGCTCTTCTACATGGGAGAGACATT